>NC_065429.1:6265848-6367664 GCF_024362695.1 Pectinophora gossypiella | reverse complement strand
GTCAAACTGTCACATTGTCATGCTAAGCACCCACACACACCTCACCGAGCTTTCTGTTAGACCAACAACCACCAACCATTAAGCCATTAATTATTTAAGTATTTTTTGTTGTAAATCAATTTAATAACAAGTTTTTTTTGTTTAAAACAGTTCATTATCCTCCTGGCGCTAATGATATTCGACCTTTGAAGGAGAACAGGTTCGACAAAGGACGTTTTTCTAAACAGATGTGTTTTTAGCATTTATTGTTAATCTGAGATACTATGTTTACAAGAGATGGTTCTTTTTTGACGTGACTTATTGTAGATTTGCCGCAGATGGCATTAACTACTTGGCCGGACAAATGGGGACAAATGCAGGCGTGATGCGACGTTGTCCTATTCTCTGATAGATTCAGATTGCGACGTGGCTTATTGTAGATTTGCCGCAGATGGCATTTAACTATTTGGCCGGACAAATGGGGAGCGCTTAGCGCTCTCACCCGGTACGGTCACGAGCATTAATATGTATACACTTTGGTACCATGTCACATTAACTTTTTTGACAAATTGAACTGTACGTCTCACTAAATGTCAAATATGTTAATGCGACAGGGTCCTAAAGTGGGTACATTATATTGCACTTGACTGTACTATACACCTCTACCTACCCCTTTGCAGATACAAACGTGATGTTATGTTTGTTGTTGTTTTAAAATTGTGTTAAATCATTTAGCGCGTTCAAGAAAACCTCAAAAGCAACCTTCGCGCCCCCTGTGTGACCTTGGCGAGAGGTCACCGACCTTCGCGTGACCTTGGCGACAGTTCATCGACCCCCACACGGACTTTGACCTAGCCTCTCCTTGGCTTTGTCTGTTTGTCGTCTCAGACATAGCCTGATAGAGGTTACGTTTAGTCCCTGTGTTCTACTTTGGCGAGAGAAGAGAAAAGAGAAGTTGGAAGAAGGAGTAAAGAAGAAATTGAGAACCAAGAAGATGCATTTCAAGTCTCTGTATATTCGAAATTACATTGTTTGTTTGTACATTACGCGCACGCGCACGCGCGCACGCACGCACGCACGCACGCACGCACGTTGGTCCCGGTTATTACTTATTGATGTAAGTACGTAGTCGTTACATGAGTCATGTCAGGGGCCTTAGGCGGCTCAGTAATAACCCAGACACCAGGGTCGATGGAGTTGGTAATCCACCTCACAACCCACACGATAGAAGAAGATTAGTAGCTTCTAGCCCCCATCACATGGCTATCAAAATTTAAAAGTAACCATAATCCCAATTTCATAAAAAACGTTGATAAAGCAACGGTAACATAAAACATAAACAGCCTATATACGTCCCACTGCTGGGCACAGGCCTCCCCTCAATCAACCGGAGGGGGTATGGAGCATACTCCACCACGCTGCTCCACTGCGGGTTGGTGGAGATATTTTTGCGGCTAATAGCCGGGACCAACGGCTTAACGTGCTCTCCGAAGCACGGAATCATCTTACTTTTTCGGACAATCAGGCGATTCAAGCCTAAAAACTCCTTACCAAACAAAGGACAGGCTCACAAAGTGCTTTCGACAATGTCCCCATCGGGAGTCGAACCCGGACCTCCAGATCGTGAGCCTGACGCCGTAACCACTAGACCACGGAAGCTGTTATTAGAAACCAACGTTATTCTATAATAATCTAAAGTTCTTCATTTCGAAAGCCTACTGTGAAGTCAAAGATTTTTTTCTGATAAGTTGAACGAATAATAATTTGTATTAGACTACTTATTTATTTGTTTTATTTTTATATAATTTGGAGAACTTACAGACTAATTATACATTAAATGAACTAAATATACATGAGACAATGCTAATAACAAGTTCCCGCCAATAAATGAAAAGGTAGGAGAGAAATTAAAATAAGATACGAAAAGTGGCTAGAATGATACATAAAGATAATAGCTAACAAGGAAAAGGAAAACAAAACCCTAAGTCAGTTCGAATGCAGGTGGGTTAGTATACTAATCCAATTTAACTTAACCATTATTATTTTATGAGTATAATTATAACATGAGTAAATTTATTGAGTAATTTATTTACTTGTATAACTATATTAAAACTATTTGTTCTCTTGATAAAATGTTAATAGTACTATATAATTTATACTAGAATATATACAGAGTGTTAGTGACGTCGTAACGAAAACTTTGAGCGATGATTCAGGCAATTTTCCGTCGCAAAAGTATGGAACTCAAAATAAATAAAATCTCAATTTTTTATGAATTTTCCGACAGAAAATTGCATTTGATATTAACTCACTGTTCTTGTCTTATGTTTGAGTTTACCTATTATTACTTATTGCTATCTCTTTTTGTTGTAAAACATCCCAACACAATGTTTGCTTTGTTTAAGAAATACATAAATAAAAAAATACAGTACAATTTAGGCAATTTTGCAGTTTTCTTAAAATTTTTACATATTTCCTTCTATTTTATTTTATTTTATTTTATTTATTTTGATGCAATCAGAGTCAGAATCATTTATTCAACGTAATTATCATGGATAAACTTGTTGATGGTCAATGTAACATTTTTGAATTTACGTCATTTCGCAAGGTGTTATGGCTGAGGAGAAGAAATGAGAAGAAAGTGCAACAGCAACACATCTTTTAAATCAATGAGGGTACATTCATCATCAGCCCATTAACGTCCCCACTGCTAGGGCACGGGCCTTCCTTATGGATGGATAGGGAGATCGGGCCTTAAACCATCACGCGGGCCCAGTGCGGATTGATGGTTATTAACGACTGCTAATGCAGCCGGGACCAACGGCTTAACGTGCCTTCCGAAGCACGGAGGAGCTCGAGATCAAATCTTTTTTTTTTGTGGTCACCCATCCTATGACTGGCCTTTGCGAATGTTGCTTTACTTCAACAATCGCAGACCGAGCGCGTTAACCGCTGCGCCACCGAGCTCCTCGAGGGTACATTACAAGTTATTTAATAACTAGAGGAATAAAGTATATTTGTATTGTATTGTAGTTTTCCTTAAACTATGATTCTATCAAAATTCATCTTCAAGTAATAGACCTTCAAACATTGTGATGTCACCAGGCAACCTTCTGTCGTCAGACTGCTAATCAAACGTCAAGTGTGAGTCGGGCTCAAGAGGTGAAGGTTCCGTAACTAAGTATACATTGTTTGAGGTTTACGCGATTATTGGTGCTAATTCCTGCAGACGCCATCTAATTTTATTTTAACTTATACCTGTTATTTACTTATCCACCGAAAAGGAAAGGGATGGATAATTGACAGTTCTTAATTTTAGAAAGAATGAGTAAATGAATAACCCGGGCGAATCAAAAGGGTATCTCGCTGGTATGCAAACTGTTTGACGTGTGCTGTCAACATAATTCTGTCGGGTTATTGGCCAGTGTAAAATTTTTAGACGGTTGTTTTAGATTTGTGCTTAAAATTGATGTTTGTTCCATAAATTTTATGCTTGTCGATTACACGTCCCTTTCCTTTTCGGCGGATAAGAAAATGACAGATGTAATCCCCTCTAGTTATAAGGTAGGTACTAACATAAGTTAAGTGAATTGTACTAACAATAAATGGATCTGTGTTGTCTTTAATAAATAAATAAATTAAATTAAATTTAAAAAAATAAAATTTTGTCCGGCCAAGTGGTTCATTACATTATCTATCATTATATTGGTATCATTATATTGGTATTGGTCATTATTTGGAGGCCTGTGCCCAGCAGTGGGACGTATATAGGCAGTTTATGTTTTTATGTTTTATATTGGTATTTATTATATTAACTTTAGTTTTACTTTTAGGTATTCTTCTTATTTAGCCTATACGATCCCACTGCTGGGCAAAGGCCTCCCCTTGATTTTTCCACTCCTCTCGACTTTGCGCGATCTCCGGCCAATCCTTGCGATAAGCATTGAGGTCGTCACACCATCTTTTACGCGGTCTGCCTCGACTTCTAAGCCCGCCCTGAGGTATCCAGTGAGTAACGACTCGTGCCCACCGCTCCGGATGCATCCGACAAACGTGTCCGGCCCAGTCCCACTTCAGTTTGGCGGACTTTTTCCCTACATCAGTGATACCCGTTTTGGATCGCAGTGTAGTGTTTCGCACACGGTCGATTCGTTTCACGCCTAGGATACTGCGTTCCATTGCTCTTTGGCAGACCTTGACCTTTAGGTATTTAATTTATTTATTTTTTGTTGCACTATCCCGCATCCAAGTTGTAAATGTTTGTTTTCTTTTGTTGGTTGCCTGGAAGAAATTGCTCTAGAGCAATAAGGCCGCCCAAATTGTACTGTATTCATGTGTTATGTCTGATTGTTGAAATTTTAGTTCTGTGCAATAAAGTATATTTGATTTTGATTTGATTCATTTGCGGCAAATCTACAATAAGTCACGTCAACCATTCACCACGCCGCAATTTTTTTGTTTTTAAATTATAATGCGGAACCCTAAAATGTAGAGCGGTCGTGGGAACATCTTTGGGTTTTTTATAACAACTATCAATGAATCAAAGTAAGGACAATCTCGCAATCTGAATCTATCAGAGGATAGGACAACGTCGCATCACGCCTGCATCCCCGAAGGGGTAGGCAGACTTGTACAGTATATGAATAGTATAATATACAGGGTGTTACTGACATCGTAACGAATACTCAGCGGGATGATTCAGACGATTTATAGAAAATTCATGAAAATTTTAGAGTGTTTTTAAATTAGTTTCAATTTCATACTTTTGCGACGGAAAATTCTACTTGATATCAATTCAAGAGTTATGTTCTGAATCACAATGTCACTAACACCCTGTATATAAAACGCATAACATAAGCTCACGACAATATTCCTATTAGGGTAGGCAGAGTCATCCCCCTTAGAATTCGTTATGTTGTCACTAACATTCTGTACTTATTGAAAATAAAAAATAAATAAAATCTTTATTCGTTTTAAACAATATTTTCTTATAAATGCTAGTTGACCCGAGCCCCCTTTAAACTGGGAAAGTCTGTGTTAGGAGGCTTGGCCTTGGGTATTACGTATATAGAGTGTTAGTGAGAAAATTTATGACTTTTTGTGCTTTTTAAATTATTATTCTATAATTTTGCAATGGGAAATTCCACTTCATATCAACTCAGAGTTATGTTCTGAATCACAACTCAAAGTTTTCGTTACGATATCACTAACACCCTGTATATTAGGTACTTAATGCTGGTTTACCTAAGTGGCGACTCCATATAAATCGAATTCCTCTAGTTGGGTGACGTAAGCATCATAGTGGTATTAAACTAGGCGCCCTTGACATAAGACAACCTTGTCTGTTTTGTTAAGCACGCGACACATGATGGAGAAAACCGCCGCGGTTGGCGGTTGGCGGTTCGGCGCGGTTTTTAATTACTAACAATTTATGGATGTAGGTCTGAATTAAAATATTTGAATTTGAATTTAATTGTTAAAGTATACAACCGGCGATACGGCTCACCTATCACGTTGGTCTAACAGAAAGCTCGGTGAGGTGTGGGTACTTAGTTCATCTTGCGATGGATGTACCTCTAACTACCCGAATTGGGGTGTAGGCATGAGCTTATCATTAACAATATATCATTAACAGCCTCCATGGTCCAGTGGTTGAGCGTTGGGCTCACGATCCGGAGGCCCCGGGTTCGAATCCCGGTGGGGACATACCACAAAAATCACTTTGTGATCCCTAGCTTGGTTAGAACATTATAGGCTGGTCACCTGATTGTGCGAAAGTAAGATGATCCGTTATTTGGAAGGCACGTTAAGCCGTTGGTCCCGGTTACTACTTACTGATGTAAGTATGTAGTCGTTACATGAGCCATGACAGGGGCCTTTGGGGGCTAATAACCCTGACACCAGGGTTGATGAGCCTGGTATTCCACCTCACAATCCACACGATAAAAAGAAGATGAGATTATGATTGATCCAATATTGAATCATTCAGTCCAATGTTGTGTTTGAGATGTCAAGAATTATAATTCAAAGTAAAGATAATAACTTACCTTATTCATTTTCTTCCGACGCAAATTCCTGACGCTTCAGAATAAAGAATAAATACTACGTAGTGCGTGTTGCGTCGACCGTGGTTATGAAACGACTGACGTTATTGCGCGCAGGTACGCTTAAAACTGACAGCTAACATTTAAGGTTAGCCCACCTGACGTAATAACACCCTGTGTTGCCACTTCGTAAAAAATTAATTCCCCACGACCAATGTCTATACTTATATTTACTTTGCAAGGAAATTTTTAACTTTTAATAAAAGATTTACTTACAGTTTTAATGATTTTTATATATGTGACAAGTAATAGTAATAAAATATATTACTCAGCAATTCACTTAATTTTCAATAACAAAATTTACGTCCTTGGAATGTTGGAGATACCTATTTAATGGTAACACTTACGTCATCAATGGGCTAGCAATGGCGGCTTGTCATAGGATTGAAAATACCTGGTTATTGCGTGTGTAACTACCCTCACTTGACTGTTATTTGTTAAAACCATTTAAAAGTCGAGGGCATTAAATTATAGAAGCAATTCATCTAAAAAAGCAATATTGCAATTCGACATTTGCGCATATAAAAGTAAGTGCGCAATGCAAACAAATGTTAAATAGCGTTATTTCTTTTTAGATGAATTGCTTCGATGTGGCCTCTTTAACCCCCCATTTTTTTAATAATATTTGCTAAACTAAAAAGAAAAGAAAAATTATGATTATGTTAAAAAAGTCCTTCCTTTTTTTATTTATTACGAATTAGTTTTACTAACTCGTTAATAATAATCTCTAATAAATAATTCGCTTCTGTGTGTATAAAATTGAAATAACTACGTAACATTTTTTTTGCAATTATAGTTGCGATCTGCGCGTCCAGTATAATAACGCTTTCAGGATATTGTTGAGGTTGCCGCGATATTGCAGCGCCTCTGGTATGTTCGCTGAGGCCCACACAGATGGTTTTGCGGCGATCATGCGGAAACGTTGTGCGTCGCTTCTCACGCGGACTCGAGCCAGCCCCAGCGGTATCCTGAAGACGTTATGTGATAGGTGGGACTCCCCCTTTCTAAAAAGGTGGATGAGCTTCACACCCTATAATTTGTATTCATGATCGCCCGAATAATGTCCTACTAACACTAGTTTATAAGTCGTTTGTATACTAACATTCTATGGACTTTGTCCGAAATAAACGATTTTATTATTATTATTATAGTTAAGTTGTTTTTATATACCCTCTTCGCCTGTTCAACAGGACAAATTAACTTATCTTTGTTACAATATTTAGTTCTCATTGTAAGTGACTATGTATAGTTTTTTTGGAGCTCGGTGGCGGTTGAAGTTAAGCAACTTGCGCAAAGGCCGGTCATAGGATGGGTGACCACAAAAAAAAAAGTTTTTATCTCGAGCTCCTCCGTGCTTCGGAAGGCACGTTAAGCCGTTGGTCCCGGCTGCATTAGAAGTCGTTAATAACCACCAATCCGCACTGGGCCCGCGTGGTGGTTTAAGGCCCGATCTCCCTATCCTTCCATAGGGAAGGCCCGTGCCCCAGCAGTGGGGACGTTAATGGGCTGATGATGATGATGATAGTTTTTTTATAAGAATAAAGCTCTTTAAACTGAATCTGACATAAGCTCACAACTATATCCCAATTGGGGTGGTCAGAGGTACATCTATCGCAAGATGAACTAAGTACCCACACCTCACCGAGCTTTTTTTTAGACTAACGTGATAGGTGAGCCGTATCGCCATCTATAATGGTCGAATGATGGTAAAATGGAAAGAAAACAGTCAAAACGCAAAAAGCGACGTTTTTAAGATAATGTGCAGTCACCTTAACATTAACTTAAACTACCTTTTAGTTAACTTAATCATTGAATAACTGTGGTAGTTAAAGTTAACTTATTACAGGAAACAGATGTTATAACGACCAACCCGAGGTGGAGCAGTGTGGTGGAGTATGTAAAGTGAATAACATAAACAGCCTATGATAATAATAAAATATGTCGTTTTCGAGAATTTTCCCACTTTGAGAATATTCCCGGCAGTAAAGAGGCGCAAAACTTATGTAACGTTAGGCAGTACAGGTATAAATTAACACTTAACACAATAAATTTAAGGTTGAAAAAGTAATATAGGTGTAGTAGTATATCTTAAATTTTTTGAGTAATTATTCATTAAGTATGTAATTAATTATTCAATTATTGTAGCGTAATTTTAATTTAAGGAACTTTAATGTAAAGTGGAATTAATTAAATAAATACATTTCTAATACATTTTGATTATGTGAAGGGATCTCATAGTGATTTTCGTGATACGTCTACTGGGTTTCGAACACGAGACACGAGACACTGGACCACGGTTATTAACTTATTAATGCATTAAAAATTGCCTAATTTGTAGTCATCATCATCATCGGCCCATTAACGTCCCCACTGCTGGGGCACGGCCTTCCCTATGGATGGATAGGGAGATCGGGCCTTAAACCATCACGCGGGCCTAGTTCGGATTGATGGTTATTAACGACTGCTAATGCAGTCGGGACCAACGGCTTAACGTGCCTTCCGAAGCACGGAGGAGCTCGTGATGAAAACTTTTTTTTTGTGGTCATCCATTGACCGGCCTTTGCGAAAGTTGCTTAACTTCAACAATCGCAGTCCGAGCGCGTTTACCGCTGCGCCTAATTTGTAGTAAATTTATTTACTTATTATTTCTTAATCTTTTATACTTATTTGACGAATTATAATAATTTATTGCGAGCATATTCACTTTTAGGGAAAATATGTGTAACTGTATAGTCACTAATAGCGTCACGCTTATATCCTCAAAGGGGTAGGCAGAGATAATTATATCCACTCTTCGCTGGCACCGCTTAAATCTCATGTAAACAAAATAAAAGAATAAAAAAGTATTTGTACAAAATATAATTTATTTAAATACTTACATAAATACAAAACACCATTTTAAAGCCTCTATCTGAGAAATATGTTTCGTCCTTTTCTTTCGTACTTTGTTTTAAATGTGAATGAAAAAGACAAAACATAGACTTAATTTTAAAATACTAAAGTGACCAGAAATAGTTACTTATCTTCATTAGTCTGGATTGTGAGGTCAATGTACGACCTCATCAACCCGCCTTTTTTTTGTAGGACTTTTTATCTTTTTTCTAATGGGTTACCCGCCAAAGGAAAATTATTATCTCTTCTTAAAACTAGAATGATAAAATCTCTGACAGAATTTAACATATATATTTTCTGGTCAATTTATTTAATAAATTAATACATAAATAAGTTTTAAATTTAAATTAGTTTTTTTAATACCAGCCTAAACTAGTTGGTGTGGTAACATTTAATTTAAACGAGAAAATATTTGTGTCAATGCCGACTTACCTACAACTTACACTAAGATTTACTAATAAAATTAAATTCCGCATAGTTACAAGAATGATCACGTATGAGGAATGTGGACACTACCGGGTTAGACAGACATAGGTAGTGTTGGCAACATCCAACTAATTATTATTTTATACTTTTTTAATCCATAAATAGCAATACTTTTTTTCTTCTTCTTCTACGATCAACGAACTGTGAAATAACGTAAATTGTGTGTGCCTAATTAATTTAATAAAACAACGTGGTCAATGTTGGAGGCGATAGTCGCTCCGGTAAATAAAACCTCTTCGAGTTGTTAAATGGACTGTATTGTAATAAAAAACTAGGAAATATTTACATAAATAGCGAGATATAAGAAAACGTGCCTCGTCGGCAAAGTCCGCGGCGTAAAGTCCCTTTAATATTGCCATAGGAAAATATATTACAGTAAAATTTAAATTAATACTTTGATGTTGCCAACAGTCAACTCAAAGTACACACCAGGCAGAGCACAACAACATCTGTGTGCGACTGGTAGTATTAAACAGAACAACCAGTTCAGTACAGCCATGCATGAGCAATATAATGTACCCACTTTACCACTTTACGACTCTGTCGCACTAACATATTTGACATTTAGTGAGACTTACAGTTCAATTGGTCAAAAAAGTTAATGTGACATGGTACCAAAGTGTATACATATTAATGCTCGTGACCGTACGATTATTGATTATATTTCAATAATATAACATTTTACAATCGACTCAATGCGCGGTAAAAATAGGTTACTTGAGATACTTTTTACATAACATCAAAACGAAAGTTGTCTTTGGAGTTTGTATGGAAATTTGATGGAAATACTGTCCTGTGACGTCATCAATAAAAGCGGTCAAACGTCGTACTCATTATTATTATTATTATATTTGTTTATGTACACTAGCAGCTCAGAGCAAAATTCGCCCGGGTTATTCATTTATTTACTCATTGTTACTTAATGCATGAATAAAATTCGAGAATAATTCGAATAGGAAAGTAAGATTGATTTTTGATCATCTTAGACTGGCTTCTATTTCTACGTTAGCATTGGTGCTAATTCCTGTAAATACCATCTAATTTTATTTTAGGTTATATCTGTCATTTTCTTATCCGCCGAAAAGGAAAGGGACGGGTAATCGACAAGCATAAAATTTATGGAACACACGTCAATTTTAAGCACAAATCTAAAACAACCGTCTAAAAATTCGCCCGGGTTATTCATTTATTTACTCATTCTTCCTAAAATTAAGAGCTGTCAATCATCCGTCCCTTTCCTTTTCGGCGGATAAGAAAATGACAGGTATAACTTAAAGTAAAATTAAGAGATGTCTGCAGGAATCGGGGCCATTATATAATTTATCTTTGAGCCAGTCAAATGCCTAATTTTTTTTTTGTTTTGGTTTTCCCCGAAGGGTAAGGCAAAGGGAACTATGCCCATACAGCCATGTCTGACGTATTTTTTTTCTTGATGATTAATGAAATGATGAAAGGTGATGATGATGAAACCTAAGCCCCCACCCTCGGAGTAGACTCCTACTCCGAACCCCAAACGAATTAACTCAAAAGTCCGCATAAACTTTTGAGTTATGAAGCGGCTTCCCGGCACGAAGCGAAAATTGGCAGATACACTTTGTTCATTGAATACTCCAATATAATAACACTCGCGAATGTCTTCCGACTAACTTAATGCGATCATTAACCACAAAACACCACTTCGTATTAATTATTTAGATTACTCAATGAAGAAAGCAACTGTCCCGTTCCCGTTTCCCGCCGAAAAGCCTCAAATGCCTAAATAGATCTGTCAAAGTACGTCAACTAGTGTTGTGACATTCATTAGCATAGTGAAGTGTCAGTCGATATAAGGTCGATAGATTCTTTTCTATCTAACAGTAAGTAGGTATCTTCAAGTGCGAAGGAAGTAACATTATTTTATAATGCCTATAATACAAAATACAATAATTTAAAAGCAACAATTTACAAGTAGGATAAAAGAAGTAAAATAGGAGGCCTAATCGCTAAATAGCCTTCCAGGCAACCTTATTACATGACCTATTGTTATTACAGGAACTTTGATATTTTAATAATGAAAATATAAATAAGTAGGTAGTCAAAATCGAATCATAAATGATTATTAGGTAATAATATAATATTAATTATTAATTGTAGGTATAATAAAGTGTTAAACTCCTCAATAAAGTATCAAATAATGTGATCCTAATATCAAGCATCAATTATTTTTATAACTTCTGCCATTACATTTTATTTTTGGATAAATATTTACCCGAGCAATGAGAAAATAGGTAATTATCACGTTAATAAATCTGAACAGCGCCATCTATATTGTTTTTGAGGAACGTAGCCTAGAAAGTCCCTGATTGTGCCATAAATTAAAAAAAACAGCTAAATTACAACGTTAGGAGCCGGGTCAACTTTTACATAAGTCCCGTAAGGAGTGCTTATAGTTTGAGGTCCAGAAGCGACTCTGTACGGGTCTATTACGTAGTTTAATTTGGAGTCCTGTAGTGGGTGGCCTTCCCTATTCCATGATGCTGAAAGAAAAAGGTTCAATTAGTAGATACAACGAGAAAAAGTTACCTAGAAAAAGTTTTCATTGCATTTTCTTGACAGCGCCATCTGTTGCTTCGTACATGAACTTAAGCGCTGCCATCTAGTGTTGAATTTGAAAACTATAATTTTAGTTCTCCTACTGACTAGCAGATGGCGGTGACTTAGTTCTAACATCAGATTATAGATGGCGCTTGTATATAAATATTTTTAATATTTCGTATAAACAGATAAACGCAATTATTGAAGAAAATAGTAATGAAACGTCTTTATAAATTCATGTTAATTTATTAATAAGCAATCTTTATTAATATTCACTGGTGTGTACCAAATATTTTATTTACTCTTAATTTATTACTGCCTTCTGTCGAGTCTTTTTTTTGCACTATGCTATAGCTTTTTTACGGATTACAAGATGGCGCTTTACTAGTTCTGCTACTAGATAATAGATGGCTGTCTGACCTTCCAACCCGCGAAGGGAAAACCAGCCCAATACAGGTTAGATTATATTGTGTATGTGGGTTTCCTTACGATGTTTTCGTTCACCGCTGAGCACGTGATAGTCATATTTATGAACCAAATGTGGATTCAAACCTGCGACTTTACAGTGAGAAGCGTTCATCCAACTGAGCTACCGCGCCTCGTGTTTGGGCTAGTAACCTCGAGAACATATTGACAATCCGAAACGCATTTCTCTCATTTTTGTACAAAAGTAAACCTTTAAAAAACCTACAACAATCCAGCAGTCGGAGACTTCTCCTGCAGAGTGTGCGGTAGAGTTTGCCGCTCTAGGATTGGCTTGCACAGCCATGAAATAAAGTGCATTTCTTCGAGGCAATAACTTCATAAATCGTCCGGCCTCTGTGGTCTAGTGGTTGAGCGTTGAGCTCACGATCCGGAGGTCCCGGGTGCGAATCCCGGTGGGGACATATCACAAAAATCATCATTGTGATTCCCAGTTTGGTTAGGACATTACAGGCTGATCACCTGATTGTCTGAAAGTGATGATCCGTGCTTCGGAAGGCTCATTAAGACCTTGGTCCCGGTTACTACTTACTGATGTGAGTGAGTAATCGTTACATGAGCCATGTCAGGGGCCTTTGGCGGCTCAATAATAACCCTGACACCAGGGTTGATGAGGTTGTTCACCTCACAACCCACACGATAGAAGAAGAGAAGAGTAAGGCCAATGATGATGATGATGAAGCCTTACATATTTCCTCATGGTGCTCGTGCCCATATTGTCCATGTCCGTTGTGTATGTGGAGGTGGATCTCCTTCTGAGGATGCGGCTCGTGATGGTGGCTCTCGTGCTTGCTCGCGAACAGAGCGCCGACCTGAAAGATAAGATAAAAGAAATATTATATTCATAAAAAAACACTAATCATGAATTTTCCGACAGAAAAATAGAATATAAAATATAGAAATAGTTTTTTCAAATTCAATTCTCAATTATTTATTGAATTCCATGTAGTACAATGGGGTGTTACATAGGCATAGGAACTAAAACATGGACCCTGTAGGGCACAGCAACGTTGAAGGGAAGAGAGGAAGTGTGTATTAAAATTAAAACTTATCATTTTAAAATTCGTCGTAAATTCAAGATATTAACTCAGAATCATGGTCTGAATCATCATCCTCAGTATTCATCGTGTATATTCTAGGTACCTTTATACTTTAACATAACCAGGGGGATTAAATGGCCACATCGAAGCAATTCATCTAAGAAAGCAATATTGCTATTTGACATTTGTTTGCATTGCACACTTACTTTTACTTGTGATAGAAGAGACTTAAAACTTTGTCAAATTGCAATATTGCTTTCTTAGATGAATTGCTTCGATTTTCAGAACCTCGGCTCAGGGCGTCGTCTGTGAAGAAAAATGTTTGAAAAAATAAGTCGACCTTAGTTGGCCGATAGCGATAAGCGCTGATTGAGGGAAATCGTTGACCACGCCGGCGTGGTCGGTATCGGGGTCCTGAAGTGTTTGGTGTCGCGAGCTGATATGCTGCCTTGTTTAAGGTACTAATTCAATTTCCCCGTCCCTTTTTATCCTATCAATATTTATCATCATCATCACCAGCCCATTAACGTCCCCACTGCTGGGACACGGGCCTTCCCTATGGATGGATACGGAGATCGGGCCTTAAACCATCACGCGGGCCCAGTGCGGATTGATGGTTATTAACGATTGCTAATGCAGCCGGGACCAACGGCTTAGCGTGCCTTCCGAAGCACGGAGGAGCTCGAGATGAAAACTTTTTTATTTTTGTGGTCACCCATCCTATGACCGGCATTTGCGAAACTTGCTTAACTTCAGCAATCGCAGATCGAGCGCGTTAACAACTGCGCCACCGAGCTCCTCAATATTTATCATTACATCCTTTTCTTACCGGACCTTAGAAAGCAGCTTTCTCTAAACTTCTTTTGATAAGTAGGTACCTACGTAAATTGATGACGTCACGATGACTTGTTTTTTTTTATTGCCGTCTTCAGATGTATCAAATTGGAGATCTACAAATTCGTGCGTAGAGTGAACGTAATAAAAAGTAAAAAGCTGCCTAATGTGTGTCGGTTACGTTATCATGGAGCATAAAATACTACTATGTAGGTACAGAACCACACCCAGCCGTTGTAGCCAAGTTGGTAGAACGCTTTTCTTTCACTTTGAGGTCGCAGGTTCGAATCCAGCACCGGCCTAAACCAATGATTGTCGAAATTGTTTTCGAATTCATATTTTGATCATAATGATTATCAAGTGCTCAGTGGTGAAGGAAAACATCGTGAGGAAACCCACATTCCCGAGAAATGCATTTTCGGAGGTATGTGACTTAACCTGTATTGGGCTGGTTTTCCCTTCGCGGGTTGGAAGGTCAGACAGGCAGTCGCTTCTGTAAAAAACCGGACCTGTCAAATCTTCAGGTTAGGTAAGCGGACCCTGTGAGAAACGGGGTAACGCGAGGGAGATGATGCCAGGCCCACACTTCGAACACTCCACACAAACAACGTCATTTTACACAGACACTACACATTGACGTTATCGTAATGCACATACAAAACCCATGTCAGGGGCCTTTGTCTCAATAGTAACCCTGGCACCACGGTTAATGAGGTCGGTAACAACCTCACAACCCGCACAACTCAAATTCAAATTCAAAAATATCTTTATTCAGTAGGTAACATAGTTACACTTTGAATCGTCAATTTTACATAACGAACGTCTTATCCGCCTAAAACTACTGCAGCTTCTCACAACCTGTATAGCCGGGGAAAAGAAGCTGCAAGAAAAACCTCGGCACAGGGCCCTAGACGTTCTTTAAAAAAATAAAAATAAACATAAAATATTGGTATACAATTGAGTAATTTAGCTGTCTAATATCAGTTCTCAGACAGATAATCCCATGCATTCATATCTTCTAAATAATCACTAACTTTATAATAACCTTTTTGTAAAGTTTTTTTTAACTACTGTCTTAAAACAGTTGAAAGGTAAATTCTGAATGTCAGAAATGATTCTGATTTCTGACTTGTTTCCTCATTGATTGAATGATTGAACCGCAAATTGCATTAGCTACACTTTCGTTCAATAACAACCATTACTGTGTCGTGTTACATCCAATTATTTAACAGTTACCTAACTTTCACTCTCATTGTTTATTACCTGACTTTATTAGCCAATTAGCGTGAAATTGTGTGTGCATTATTTTTTTTCATATACACACACATACATAAACTCACAGAGGAGCTCGGTGGCGCAGCGGTTAACGCACTTGGTCTGCGATTGTTGAAGTAAAGCAACTTTCGCAGAGGCCGGTCATAGGATGGGTGACCACAAAAAAAAAACTTTTCTACTCGAGCTCCTCCGTGCTTCGGAAGGTACGTTAAGCCGTTGGTCCCGGCTGCATTAGCAGTCGTTAATAACCATCAATCCGCACTGGGCCCGCGTGATGGTTTAAGGCCCGATCTCCCTATCCATCCATAGGGTAGGCCCGTGCCCCAACAGTGGGGACGTTAATGGGCTGATGATGATGACATAAACTCACGCCTATTTCCCACCTAGGTATGCAGAGACTATGGAATTACATTTGCTTCGATCCTGACACACTTCTCTTGCTTCCTCCACATCCATGAATCGTTTCATACACGCACCCTGGTTCAGTTTTATTTATTTAATTTATTTTATGTATTGGTTTCAGTCATCTTACACAGTATTTTCTTACGACCTCCGTGGTCCAGTGGTTGAGCGTTGGGCTCACGACCCGGAGGTCCCGGGATCGGTGGAGACATATCACAAAAATTACTTTGTGGTCCCTAGTTTGGTTAGGACGTTACAGGCTGATCACCTGATTGTCCGAAAGTAAGATGATCCGTGCTTAAGGCACGTTAAGCCGTTGGTCCCTGTTACTACTTACTGATGTAAGTAGTCGTTACATGGGCCTGGTCAGGGGCCTTTGGCGGCTCAATAATAACCATCACGCGGGCCCAGTGCTGACACAAGGGTTGATGGGGTTGGTAATTCACGTCACAACCCACGCGATAGAAGAAGATCTATCTACCTTAGCAGCGCCAGCAGTAAGCAGGATCTTCAATATGACCAGGGTGACCACGAGGGTTTTGACGCCGACCAGGGCCGCGACCACTGCCCACGTGGACGCCATGCCCAGCTGGAAGATCACCGGAATCAGGCCGGCCATCATCTTCTTGAAGGGACGGCCGAAGGTTCTGCCTGGGAAAGACAAGGTAAAAAAAAATTCGTTTTCCTTATGGCAGTAGTAACCGGGACCAACGGCTTAACGTGCCTTCCGAAGCACGGATCATCTTTCTTTCGGACAATCAGGTGATTAGCCTGTAATGTCCTAACGAAACTAGGGATCACAAAGTGATTTTTGTGGTACGTCCCCACCGGGTTTTGAACCCGGGACCTCCGGATCGTGAGCCCAACGCTCAAACCGTTCTTTATTCTATGACAGTAAATGAACGTGTATTTAACACGACAGAGGTTGTAAACACGTCAAAATAAACAAACCAAGGTGAAACAACATCATCCAAGGGAAACTAATATTTGTTTTCTTTTGACCGATGCATGTTCTGGTCAAAAATAAACTTATTTATCGTGTCACATTATACCTATCATACATTGACCAAATTAGAGATGTCCTTAGAAAAGGTTCAGTACGGTATAGACCCGGCGGGCGTGCGTACTTGATATGAACTTAGAATCATGGTCTGAATCATCCTTCAAAGTTTTCGTTACGGTGTCATTAACACCCTGTATAAAGCGAAAATTGGTGGTAGATCTGGCGGAGGAAGATCTAGAAGGACTTACATTGACCAAATTGGAGATGTCCTTAGAAAAGGTTCAGTACGATCTACTCTGAACCGGCGTGCGTGTATGAAACGATTGATGAATGTGGATGACGTAAAATTTCCTTTTTTTGACGTGACTTATTTTAGATTTGCCGCAAATGGCATTAACCACTTGGCCGGACAAATGGGGAGCTCTCGCTGGGCCTGAGGGTGCCCAGTTGGGCGCGAATCTGAGGCGGAGTTCAGGAGTCCTAATACGTCTTTAAAATAAACTAATCTGGGCGCCAGACAGAGTACTGTGGGGCGGAAGGCAAGAGGGAAACCACTGCCCTATTTGTCCCTAAAAAGTAGCATGGAGAATGCTACACCGACAAGAGCGTGACTCTTAAATTAGTGACGATAAAGATAAGAGTCTACTATGGTGACTGCCTACTCCGATAGGAATAATGGGCGTCAGATGCCTCTAGAATTCGCTAGCTCGCATCATCGTGTCGTTTACTCAAATACACATTAGAAAATGACCATCGGTCGTTACACTGACCTTGATGCGTGCCGCGGAAACGACACCGAAACGCGCGCGTTTACGTTAACGCGTCTATAACAACGCAAAGGAAAGTTCACGATAACGATAACATTAAACAAGGACGCCCGTGACTTGACTTGAATCGCATGTATCTGCAATACTGAATGCAAACAAAACTAGAAGATTATTGACTGTACTGCTTATAAGCTGATTTATTTACTTATTATATTTATTATATCTAAAAAAAGCAATATTGCAATTTGACATTTGCGCATATAAAAGTAAGTGCGCAATACAAACAAATGTCAAATAGCAATATTGGGAACCATGGAGCATCCGTGGCTTTCCGCATGAAACGATTTTGAATTACCTGTAGACGGTGGATTTGAGAGGGACTCGCGTGAGCGAAAACTACCCCTGCATAGGTCATGATCGGACGGATGCAAAGGGTTACCGTTCTATACCTACGTAGTATTATTCTTCATTTCTATGCTAATGACCTACACAACCTAATTATTAGTGCAGAAACCTGTTTGACTGGACGGATCAGTACTGTTGCGTTAGCTGGATAGATTTCGAATTATCATAGGTAGAATCAAAGCGCCAAGTCCAGACCATTGAAGTCGCTGTTACTAGACTATTTATACACATTTTACAACAAATAAATTTATACAAACTGACAATTATTATACATTTTGATTATGTATAAATTTATGGAGCTGATGAGGAGCTCGGTGGCGCAGCGGTTAACGCGCTCGGTCTGCGATTGTTGAAGTTAAGCAACTTTCGCAAAGGCCGGTCATAGGATGGGTGACCACAAAAGAAAAAGCTTTCATCTCGAGCTCCTCCGTGCTTCGGAAGGCACGTTAAGCCGTTGGCCCCGGCTGCATTAGCAGTCGTTAATAATCATCAATCCGCACTGGGCCCGCGTGATGGTTTAAGGCCCGATCTCCCTATCCATCCATAGGGAAGGCCCGTGCCCCAGCAGTGGGGACGTAAATGGGCTGATGATGATGATGATAAATTTATGGACTCAATATGATTGATTTTAATTGTTTACTTTTTTAAATTATTATTATTTTAGTTATACTGATAATTAATTAATAGAATACATTTTTATTATTATTATATACTTACATTTAACTTTAATTATTATTATTTTGATTGATTACTTTTTAAATATTATTGTTTTAATTATTATTTGTTTTTGTTTGCGGAACGGAAGGCGATTGGGGCAACCACCGTTCTACACGCCCTATCTATGGAGTAATGACGGCGATTACTCTTAAATAATGAGAGATAATTATGAATAATTATTTGCATGCCTATTGTGGTGTAACATTTAGGTACTATTTTATTATTTTAAGAATTAATGATACCAATGTTTTCCGCAAATAAATAATGATTGATTGATTGGTGAAATGACAATGATTCAGCGGATGTGCGGAGTGACAAGCCTCGACTAAATTCGTGACGAATAAGGCGTACGCGACATCTCCGAAAAGCTACGAGAGAGCAGGCTTCATTGGTTTGGGCGAAGGACGTAATATACGATCCCGACGACCCGATTACTCTAGCCATAGAGGCAGCCAATCAGCTCGCGACACCAAACACTTCAAGGCAGGTATTTATTATATTAACTTTAGTTTTACTTTTAGGTATTTATTTTTTAATTGCACCATCCCGCATCCAAGTTGTTTGCAAATGTTTGTTTCCTTTTGGTGGTTGCCTGGAAGAAATTGCTCTAGAGCAATAAGGCCGCCCAAATTGTACTGTTTTCATGTGTTATGTCTGATTGTTGAAATTTTAGTTCTGTGCAATAAAGTATATTTGATTTGATTTGACTCCGATACCAACCCCGCCGTCGTGGTCGACGATTTCCCTCAATCAGTGCTAATCGCTATCTTTCTTTCAATTACATGTAAATATTGACCCGTATAAGGAGTATAAGCGAAATCTGTTAAATACCTAAGAACTTTCTTCCGCAAAGATGAACGTGTGTCCTACAAAGTACCTATCACTTGAGTTACGAGATTTCGATGAGCCATAATGAAAAGGAAATCTTTGCCTTACTGTGGACTTTGCAGATTTAAAACAACTACTTTAAAAATAAATAATTTAAAAAAGAAAAGAGAGACTTTAAATACTTACCCACAGAAGTCGTTCCAAATGTTCTCAATTCCAAACTTTTTGAATTTCGCGCGGCAAAATTATCACTTTGGTTATATTTTTCACTTTTCGCTTCCACATATTTACTTAAACTATCACCTACATTTTTGGTTTGAACTAAACTGTTTTCACTAACTACATCACTAACTTCCGCACAGATTATGTTAAAAAACAAAAATAAACAAATTACAACTATCTTTTTGCTCATTTTTCTTTTTTTTAGTAGCAAAATGTGGAAACAGGGTATGAACCATTTTATAATGTCTTTTAAGTCCATCATTTTTATTGAAATAAAATCTTTTTGCTTTACGGGTTTCGTTTTTAAAAATGGCGACACGTCATTTCGCGCCAATGCTTGTGTCAAACTGGTTGCGCGCGCAGGTTGGCCGCATTTCTTCTTTCACCGGACGGGTACACACGACATTGACGAATACTTTCGCTTTTTTTCTATTGATATTCGTGACGCGTCATTGTATGTTTTGTTACTTACTTAAATATATTTACAAGTAAATGCTCACGGAACTACACAAAAGTCAAAAATTTACATTTTAGAAACTTTTTCGAAAGTCCTACCGGACATTTTTTACTTTTAAGAAATAATTTTTTATTTTTAAAAGTTCTCAATAAATACAATGCACTATCCATTTAACATATTCATTGTAATCTCAAGAAAGTAAAATTTAAGTACAAAAGCACGTATTTGTACGTATCTCCTCCTGTTGTTTAAAAAAATATATACGTTTATTTTCTTGCAAACAGTGATTTTACAAAAACACCTGCCAAACTATGATCCGGTGAAGCCAAACTATGAAACATTTCGATGGCAGAATCAAATTCCTTTAAAATTATCTTACATCTGTTTGACATTTAATTAAATAGGTAAGTATAAACAAATTAATTAATTAATTTTAATACCGGGTAAGACTCCTCAGTGCTCCCCATTTATCCGGCCAAGTAGTTAATACCATCTGAGACAAACCTACAATAACAGGTTATTAAAAAAAACTTTTTTTCTTTTTTGCGCAGAGGTGATGACAGTTTGGAGAAGCTGATTGTGGTTGGGAACACTGAAGGCAAAAGATCGCGTGGTCGTTCACCGACTAGATGGACTGACCAAGTGAAAGACGCGTCGTCATCCAAGTTCTACACAATAGTAAGGGAAGCGCTGGACAGGAACCGGTGGAGGCAGATCATACGCTCCAGGTGCAACCCTGATGCTGACCACGATCCTCAGATATGAGGGACCGACCAAGAGTTTCTCGATACATTCTATGAGTAAGTACTTAATAACTAAGCTACTATTGCATAATGTAACTAATTAAATTACCTAATCGCTTTTTTCCCACTAAATAGCATAAAAGTTATCATTGTTAGCAGAATAAAAGACAAAAGCGTTTCGGAAGCATGTTAAATCCAATTGTTTTACAAACCCAGTTAACCTCTACATTGACCGTTACAAAACTCTAAGCGTAACAGCTTAATTGCCACAAATTTATCTCAAGATACATCTTGTGTAAGTATATCTTGTATAGCAGTATATTTACAGTTAGATCACTAGAGAACGGTCAAGTTGGCTTGCAGTCCGAAGCAATAGGTATTATTTTGCAATAACAAACTTTGATGTCGTATTGTTGGTTTAAAGCTATTGTTTTTTGTTATACCGGATATTATGATTGAGCTGAGACTAACACCCTGTACCTATAGGTAGCATTGCCGTATGCGACCTCTTTACATAGTTTAACTTTAGACAATTTTGTTTTTATTATTCAATCTTTTACTTTCTCACACAGTATTTATTTCTCTCTTGAGTACCTATTCAAACTATTGTGCGTTTAAAAAGCAAATGATAGTTATTTGAAGGGAAAGGGCCTCAGAAAAACATAATAATAGTTGACCTGGATAATATTAATGATATGCATTGAACGGTGTTTTGTTAGCGGATGTTTGGATCATAAATGATAATCACGTGGTCAGCGATGAAGGAAAACATCGTGAGGAAACCCATATTCCCGAGAAATACACCGCCCTAGGGCACCCACCGCCAGTGGGTACGGTCACGAGCATTAATATAATATTATATGTTGGTACCATGTCACATTATCTTTTTTGACAAGTTGAACTATAAGTCTCACTAAATGACAAATATGTTAGTGCGACAGAGTCCTAAAGTGGGTACATTATATTGCTCATGACTGTACCGACCTAAACCGATGATTATGATTTTCGAATTTCATTTTGAATCCATGTATGTGTCATATTGAAAACATCGTGAGGAAACCCACATTCACGAGAAATGCATTTTCGGAGGTATGTGACCTAACCTGTGTTGGGCTGGTTTTCCCTTCACGGGTTGGAAGGTCAGACAGGCAGTCGCTCCTGCTTTCTTACTTCCATTACTCTAGGGCTCTAGCATATAACATAAACAGCCTATATACGTCCCACTGCTGGACACAGGCCTCCCCTCAATCAACCGGAGGGGGTATGGAGCATACTTCACCACGCTGCTCAACTGCGGGTTGGTGGAGGTGTTTTTACGGCTAATAGCCGGGACCAACGGCTTAACGTGCCCTCTGAAGCACGGAATCATCTTACTTTTTCGGACAATCAGGTGATTCAAGGCTGAAAAGTCCTTGCCAAACAAAGGACAGTCTCACAAAGTGATTTCGACAATGTCCCCATCGGGAATCGAATCCGGACCTCCAGATCGTGAGCCTAAGGCTTTAAACCACTAGACCACGGAGGCTGTTAGGTCTCTAGCAGTGTTATTTAATAATTAACACAGGGTAGATCTTGAATTACCGTTAGTGAATCTCACGGAATAGAAGAAAGAATATGGAAAGGCCCTAATGCGCATTTTGTATGAGAACCTCAATCGCCGGTTCAACCCTACTCTCTTGTACTACTACTCCTACAAACAGATAACTACGATAGCTCTACTGCTTCCCAAATTCCATAGCCACTTTACCGGCAATGTATATTTTATGTGATAAGCTGCAATTGTATCATTACTCTTCGTAATATACTGCATACAAAAGTATTTTTTTGATAAATAGCCGATCTTACGAAGGTTTTTAGCTTTCCTGTGATAAGGAAGGATCTCCTTGCATGATAGTCGATATTCGATTTTTGAAAGAAATGTTTTCTAACGTCGAACTCTATGTTGTGTACCAATTATTATTAAAATTAGTAAATTAGTCAAAAAGATTGATTATCGATCATCTTAGATTGGCTTAGTATTTTTAGGTTAGCATTTTATAATTTGTTTTGACCGGAAGTGATTATTTTATTTTAAAATATGGCGTTCATTGTCCTTCCTCTAGTGGGGTCGGTCATTGTCGAAAGGGCAGCCATTTTTAAATACGCGTGGAATTAAATTTGCATAACGAACAGTTGAAAAATGAAAAGTTTTAACAATAAGGGACCTTTATCACAGCGTGATCGGATATTGCATGGATGTGTGGTTTTAGGGCGATTTCGCACGATATTTGGCGGCTTATTTTTGAAGCGGTCGCGTTCAACTCACATGAAAAAATATATATCTGTCTCATCGTGAGATGAAATAATGTGCGCTGAAGGCCCCCGATCGGATTATAGTAACATATTGGTGCTAATTCCTGTAGACACTATCTATTTTTAAGTTATACCCGTCATTTTCTTATCCGCCGTAAACGAAAGGGACGGATAATTAACAGCTGTCAATTTGAAAATGAATGAGTGAATGAACTAATATTCCGTTAGACCAACGTGATAGGTGAACCGTATCGCCGTCTATAAGGCCTCAAACTGGATGCCAGTGCGGGGAGAGGCGCGTTCAAATGCTAAGATTTATATTGAAGTGTTCTCGATGGCAGCGGCGCGGGGGGCGGGTACGAGCGGTGCGCTCCAGTCGAGCGGTGTCTCTGCATTTGAAACTCGCCTTTTTGTTTCCTTTGTTCATTATTGGGATTCAGATCTTCTTTTGTCCGTAATAAATCGTACGAAACAAAAGAACTACAATCGAAAATGCGTTGTCGTCGTTTCGACATCGCGTTCATTTGAGACACAACGCTGTACCGCCGCAAACCGCGCGATCTGGCCGCTGGCATCGAGCGCCGCTATCGCCGCCGCGCCGCTGCCGCTGTCATCCAGTTTGAGCCCTAATGGTCAAGCCAACTGTTAGTGAAAACTACATAAAAAAGGTTATAAATAAAAGGTAATAAACAAAACAAAAGAGTGTGTCAACAATAAAATAATTTAAAACATTTATTAATTATTTATTTAAGCGGCTACATTTGTTGAGTGGAGTTTCCGTTCCACGTGTTGTTGTCGTCGTCGCCGGACCTCTCCTCTCCGAGTCTGTGGATGTTGCCGCGGCGGCGCACGGGGGCCGCGGTGGGGGAGACCGGAGGCGCCCGAGGGGGGGACGGGTCTTGGCGGGGCTCGCGGGGGGGCTCGCTGGGGGCCGCGGGGTACAGCCGCGCGTACAGCCAGTTGTACAGCTGCTGGGAAGGCTCCATGATGAAGGACGTGAAGAGTTGGGTCAGGACCGCTGTAAGAGAAACATTTTGGACACAGATGAGAGGTAGTCGATCTATAAAGTAGAATAGAATATAAATTGTTTTTTTATAAAAGGACGCCACACATAAAAACAAGACCATAACATCACTTATTCTTTTAATTTATTTTTTATTGGAAGAAAAACAGCTAACGATGGAAAATAATAGTTAACAATATAAAAAATAACAGCCATTTACAGGTCCTCACTCGTAGACACAAGTAAAAAAAAATGCTACAAATAGGTACACAAAAAAATGTCAACCAGATCTTAGAATTGATCATTTCATGATGCGTTCGACCATTATATCGGATTAAGAGGTAAATAATCGATTATTCGGCGACACTATAGGCAATTACAACTCACTGATGATGGTGGAGAAAGTGGAGGGCGGCGTGAGCGGCGCATGCGTCCGGCGCGGCAGCACCAGCAGCGCGGCGCTGGGCGTCAGCTGCAGCGCGCGCAGGGTGGCCAGCGGCTCCGTTAGCTCGCGGCGGGGGAACGCCGTCCACAGCGCGAAGTTGGACGACGACAGCTGTGGGGGCGGAAGTTACTACTTACTACTATTGGTTTACTATTGTTTATGCGTTTCGACGCTGCGGCAATAGATGGCGCTAGTAGTGTTTTAGATCGCGGTGTGAATAGTTTCTACTTTCGACGCTGCGGCAATAGATGGCGCTAGCTGCATTTTAGAACGCGATTTCACTGGTTTCTATTTTCGTCGCTGTGGCACTACGCACTGGCTGTATTTTAAATCACGGCTAAGTGCTGAGCTAACTTATCGGAGTATCGTGTAAGTTTCAGTAAAACTAGATCAAACCGCGTTCTAAAATACTACTAGCGCCATCTATTGCCACAGTGATGGAAGTTGGAACTACGATTTTAAATTAAAGTTATTACTTTAATAGACTACCGCCATCTATTAGTTCCGAATCTGAACTACTAAGCATAACGCGATCTAAAATGCAGCTAGCGACATCTATCGTACTTGGGGGTTAAAATGGCCACATCGAAGCAATTCATCCTTGGAAAGCAATATTGCTATTTGACATTTGTTTGCATTGCGCACTTACTTTTATATGCGCAAATGTCAAATTGCAATATTGCTTTCATAGATGAATTGCTTAGATGTTGCCATTTTAACCGCCCTGATATAAAAATAAACTAAACACTTCTTCTATCGTATGGGTTGTGAGGATTAGCAACCTCAGCAACCCTGGTGTCAGGGTTATTATTGATCTGTCAAAGGCCAAGGTGAATACAAACCTGCAAGTTTTCGCTGACATATGTGTGCACGTCGGCGAGGGTGCCGCCGGCGTCGAAGTGCGCCGTGTGCGAAGTACCATCTGGCAGTTTGAACTGGATGCGCGCTCGCGTGCTGCCGTCTCCCGCGGCTGCACGAAGATCAGATCGATAGTCGTTAAGGTGGTACGGTCACGAGCATTAATATGTATACACTTTGGTACCATGTCACATTAACTTTTTTGACAAATTCAACTGTAAGTCTCACACAACAACAAAGGGTTGGGAATCCCACCAGTAAGTGAAGAGTTAAAAAATGTAAGCTGCTCTTACAAAAACAGAATAACAGCCCATCCTAATATACTGGCCAGGCCGCTCATGGATGAGCACACACAACTAAGACTAAGAAGGAGGCTGCCGCAGGATCTAGCCAACTAAGGGCCAAAATAGGAAGCGACACTGGTCGCTTACCTAAAATGATACCTATACACCACAAGAAGTGCTTATTATCCAAGGGTGATAGATTGCGCGCAAAAAAGGGACAAAAAAAAGTCTCACTAAATGATAATGCGACAGGGTTGTAAAGTGGGTACATGATATTGCTCATGACTGCACATAACACAAACATAAGCTCACGCGGATATATGGGATATAGCCATATATCCCAAGATGAAGATGATGATGATTGTAGCGGACGCCGCCGCTAGAGCGAGACGGCGCCGCTAAAAAGGGACAACACAAGGAAGCGCCGCCCCTAGAACGAGACGGCGATACTATTAGAATAGGATAGATATACGATAGAGGAGCTCGGTGGCGCAGCGGTAAACGCGCTCGGTTTGCGATTGTTGAAGTAAAGCAACTTTCGCAGAGGCCGGGCATAGGATGGGTGACCACAAAAAAAAAAAAAGTTTTCATCTCGAGCTCCTCCGTGCTTCGGAAGGCACGTTAAGCCGTTGGTCCCGGTTGCATTAGCAGTCGTTAATAACCACCAAGCCGCACTGGGCCCGCGTGGTGGTTTAAGGCCCGATCTCCCTATCCATCCATAGGGAAGGCCCGTGCCCCAGCAGTGGGGACGTTAATGGGCTGATGATGATGAGATATACGATCAGCACGTAAAACCCCACTAGTTGACGTATTGAAAATAGTTCCTAAGGTAGTTGTTTATACGCAATAAAGAGTTCGAGTTTTAGTTGGAAATTTGGTCGAGCCTTTTATTTCCCCGAGATCCTGAACATACAGTCCACAACAATGATGATGATGATTGCACCAATAAATAATTGAATTGAGTTGAACTAAGTACTAAAACGGGCAGCGCAGGACCGATCGTCGTGGAGATCCTTGGGGGAGGCCTATGCCCAGCAGTGGGCGTCGTACGGCTGATGATTTATTTATTTATTTATTATGGTACATCAACAGCAGTACATACACAAACACACAATATAAAATACACATAGGAAAAGTTCCGGTATGCCTGCCAATTATAGATGCACACAACACTGATAATAAAAAATATAAACTAAAGTGAGCTTAAAAAGAACAATAATGATGATGATGAAGTACTAAAACTACCCACACAGTGGTGGGCCGGATCATTGATAATAAAAGTTGAGTTCTTTTTTGACGTGACTTATTGTAGGTTTGCCGCAAATGGCATAAACTATTTGGCCCGTATGACTTAACAATAAAAGATTCGTTACTTGGTGGAGGCCGTGACACAGTGGGCTGCGCCGGCGCAGGTGGAGGCTGGTCCCTGGCGCGGCGCTCGGCGCGGTCCTGGGCGATCTGCTCCAAGATGCGCTGCCGAGCCAAGTTGTTCTCCATCTTCTCACGTTTGCGCTCCTCCTGAGAACATAATACTTGTTCACGGAACAAATTCTAAAACATACATACATAAACTCACGCCTATTTCCCACCGGGGTAAGCAGAGACTATGGAATTCCATTCGCTTCGATCCTGATACACTTCTCTAGCTTCCTCCACATTCACCAATAGTTTCATACACGCATGCCGGTTCAGAGTAGATCGTCTTCTAAGGACGTCTCCAATTTGGTCAATTCTAGGTCTTCCTCTGCCAGCCCTACCACCAACCTTCACCTTATATACTGTTTTCGTAATCCTATTATCCTTCATACGCTCTACGTGTCCAAACCAACTTAAACCCTTCTCAATCTTAGCCACTATATCAAAATTCCACGCAGAACCATGGTCTGATTCATGCCTCAGTTTTCGTTACGATGTCACTAACACCCAGTACAAGTACATACGTAGCCATACAAGTAGGTACAGTCATGAGCAATATAATGTGAACACTTTAGAACTCTGTCGCACTAACATATTTGACATTTAGTGAGACTTACAGTTCAATTTGTCAAAAAAGTTAATGTGACATGGTATCAAAGTGTATACTACATATTAATGCTCGTGACCGTACGGGTGTTAGTGACACCGTAACGAATACCCGTACCTACTTGTATGGCTTGTGTTAGTGACACCGTAACGAATACTGAGGGGGATGGTTCAGACCATGATTCTGAGTTGATATCAAGTGGAATATTCAGTCTGAATATTCATGAAAAATTTTGGGTTTTTTTAAATTATTTTTGGTTCCATATTTTTGCGACGGAAAATTCCACTTGATATCAACTCAGAATCGTGGTCTGAATCATCCCCCTCAGAATTCGTTATGACGTCACTAACACCCTGTATATATAGATGATTCGTGTTGAAATGTCGGTACCTGTATCTGCTTCAGCTCCTGGTCGGCCTGCCACTTCTTCAGCTCCGCGACACCCTGACCCTGGGCACGGCGTTCCATCTCTTTCTGTTTCTCCGCCTGCAAGGCGTATAAAAGCAACTATCTCACTCTGTTATTTCGACGTATAAAAATAAATAAAAATAATAATAATAAAATGAGGATAATAACTACCAATTTCTCCCATCAGGTGTCGCTACTTGTTAAATCAAATCAAAATCAAAAATCATTTATTTCAGACATGATGGTCCATATTACATTAATTAATTACACACTTAAAAAAAAAAAAAAAACAAAAAATAATAAATAAATAAATAAAATTAAGTTAAATTAAAATCAAAATTAAAACCAAAATAAAAATTAAAATACAATAAAATTAAAATTACAAAATTACTAGTAGTTTTTGTTTGTCAGTAAATGCATCATACAACAATGGCGCATGTACTGACAGTCAAACCTACTCGCAAACACGCTCAGGACGCTGCTGGGGCTGGCCCGCACCCTGCGCACCAGTGATGTGCTGCGTTTCCGCATGATGGTGTAGAAGCAATCCATCCTTGCATCCGCAATCCCTGATGCGCTACAGAAACGAGGCAGCCCCACCAGCACCCGGAACGCGTTATTATATTGAACTCTCAGGGCGTTATACTGTTTTTGCGTATGACTGACCCACAGCGCGCCCGTGTAAAAGTTGGTACAGTAAGCTCGGAAAAGAGTAAGTTTTGTTAAGTACCTTCCTATTTGCTGGGTTGTCTGCTTGGTCAAATTGAATAACTCCAAAAATAAGTCTTCAAAAACGATTATAATTAACTCTTAGTAATACAAACAATGGTTTCAACGGACACTGGATGGCAACTAGCCATGTAACGAACTAGCGGGAAGACGCGCGGGCGCAGGCTGCAGAGCGCAGGCGCGGTACGGCGGCGGCGTGTGCGACGACGGTAAGTACTTTATAACTTTAGCTATGTATTTCTATTCTTTATTAATTTTAATCTTTTTCTTTTCAGGTTTTCTTTCTTACAGGTATTTTCTTCACTTGTGTCAACACTACTGTTGAGTGTTCTTGAATTTTGACAGTTCCCCATACTATTTGAGTAAACAAACATAATTATTTTCCTGTATTGTATTTGGCAGCCCTCAAACGTCACGCACACAGTTGCGCGTGTTGATAATATCAATGTGTAGTGTAGTGTCTGTGTGAAACGAGGTTGTTTGTATGAATTGTTCGGTGCGTGGTTGAGGTTCGGAACCCTAAAAAAGTAACAAAACAAAACCATGAACCGACCTCCTTCTCCTTGGCAGCTTTCTCTCTCTTTCTCGCCTCTATCAGCTCCTTGGCTCGCTCCATCTTCTCTTCCATGCTGCTGGTACTCTCATTTGCCTCCACCGGGGGCGCCGATTTGTCCTGCTGGAAACAGTCGATATTGTCAATGTATTTTGCCGCAGGACGTGGTCTCAGCTTCTAGCGTCAACACCTTCAAAAACAAACTGGACAATTACCATGAAACAGAGAAAGGAAAAAACAACTACTGAATAATCGAATACAGACAACTATTTATTAACTATTAGTGATAACTGCCTGTCTGAGTTAATAATAACTAGCGACCCGCCCCGGCTTCCCTCGGGTGCAATGCTGAGGAAAAAAATATTTAGTTAGTCTTCCTCTATCGTGTGGGTTGTGAGGTGGATTACCGACCCCATCAACCCTGGTGTCAGGGTTATTATTGAGCCACCATAGGCCCCTGACATGACTATTGTAACGACTACGTACTAATCAGTAAGTAGTAACCGGGACCAACGACTTAACGTGCCTTCCGAAGCACGGATCATCTTACTTTTTGGACAATCAGGTGATCAGCCTGTAATGTTCTAACCAAACTAGGGATCACAAAGTGATTTTTGTGATTTGTCCCCACCGGGATTCGAACCCGGGACCTCCGGATCGTGAGCACAACGCTCAACCACTGGACCACGCTTATCGCTATCGACCCACTAGGGTCGATTAATTATTTCAAATATTTTTCCTCTCAGACGACGCCCTGAGCCGAGGTTCGCGCCCAACTGGGCACCCTCAGGCCTGTTGTCTTAAACGTTGTACCGGGTGAGAGCCTTCAGCGCTCCCGGCCATTTATCCGGCCAAGTAGTTAATGCCATCTGCGGGAAATCTACAATAAGTCACGTCAAAAAAAAAAGATAGAGACGATAAGTTTTGTCGAAATCGATAAGTTTGTCATTCTCCCTAACATGAGTGTCGCGTTCGATTGAATAACCGTCATGATAACCGTTTATGTATGATGATGATGATGATGATGTCTCCGACCGATTTCGGCCATGGCGCCCACTTCGACTCCTAGTCGGCACGACGCTGATGCGCCCGAAGATGGTTTATGTATAATACATACGTACATAAACTCACGCCTATCTCCCACCGAGGTAAGCACAGACAATGGAATTCCATTTACTTCGATCCTGACACACTTCTCTTGCTTCCTCTACATTCATCAATTATTACACGCACGCCGGTTCAGAGTGGATCGTGCTGAACCCTTTAAGGACATCTCCTATTTGGTCAATGTGTGTTTGGTCAATCTTACATTTTCGGACAACTTACAATAAGTCGGTTCTTCTTGGTCTACGTACACACACCTATTTCCCACCGGGGTAAGCAGAGACTATGGAATTCCCTTCGCTTCGATCCTGACACACTTCTCTTGCTTCCTCCACATTCATCAATCGTTTCATACACGCACGCCGGTTCAGAGTAGATCGTGCTGAACCTTTTAAAGACATCTCCAATTTGGTCAATGTGTGTTTGGTCAATCTTACATTTTGGACACCTTACAATAAGTCGGTTCTTCTTGGTCTTCCCCTTCCCCTCTTTCCTTGTAGCTTCCCTTCTATGATGTTTTTTTAATAAAAACTAACAATAAGAAGAAGAAGAGCTTACATACATACATACATAAACTCACGCCCGTAATCCCAAATGGGGTGGGCAGAGCCACAAGTAATCAAAGACAACTTGCAGCCACTGTTGATACGAAGTCCTAAGATGGATATGATGAACCTTATGGTGATAAGGGATCAGCCTATCGCCCATAACATTAGTCCATCATGTTAGAGGACGCAATCCCTCTGTCGGTTTTTACGACATGCCCGGGAAGACAAGCAGCTGAACGTGTTCTATGTTTTTTATTTGCTCCCAGAACCGCATAGAAGAAGAGCTTACATGGAACAGATTAAAGAGAAGGCTTATAACGAGGTGAAGGAATTGGTCTTTGATAAACAATTGGAATACCATTGTAGTTAAGTCTATAAATTATGTAATACAAACTGGATTTAAAAAAAAAGAAAAGAAAGGAAAACATGAAACTGGGGCCCTGTGCTGGGAGGTTTTCTGGCCACGTCTTTCTCTCAGCGTAACAGATTCCGATGTGGTAGTAGTTTTACAGCTAGTTACATAATATGTAATTTAATTTTTTGACGTTCAAAAAGAGCTAACTTTGTAAGCCAATTTTGAAAAATAAATATTTTTGATTTTTTTTTCAAGAATGGAGAATGCTACACCGACAAGAGCGTGGCAGTTAAATTAGTGATGATGACAATAAATCAGACTTTCCCCTTTATATAAATTTCTCCATTCCTTAAAAGTTCGTCTTCCTACTTCCATCCCTGTTCTGTTGCACAGCATGAATCCAGATATATACAAATATTTATCTATATACATACACATCAGAAATGAGGAGATCCGCAGGAGAACTAAAGTCACCGACATAGCTCGGAGAATTGCAAAGCTGAAGTGGCAGTGGGCAGCACACATAGCGAGGAGAACCGATGGCCGATGGGGCGGAAAGGTTCTGGAGTGGCGACCACGTGTCGGACGACGCTCAGTGGGTAGGCCCGCTACAAGGTGGACCGACGATCTGGTGAAGGTCGCGGGAAGCCGCTGGATGCGGGCAGCGCAGGACCGATCGTCGTGGAGATCCTTGGGGGAGGCCTATGCCCAGCAGTGGCCGTCATACGGCTGATGATGATGACATACACATACATAAACTCACGAATATTTCCGACCGGGGTAAGCAGAGACTATAGAATTCCATTTGCTTCGATAATGATGATCATGTCATTTATCTATATGTATTATTAATAATGACTTTAAACTATAAATATGATCTCCATTATTTTATTCTAATTATTTATATAGAATTCCTGATCCTTTTTCTTTCCAAATTCCGTTCCTTGTTTTCCCTACGAATCCGTATCCCTATCTTTGTCTGTGGCAAATGCGCAAACCGCGCGAAGCCAAAACCTAAGAAAAAAAAAATGACAGGCTAAAAAAGAAACACCGACCTGTTCAACTCCTGCGCCGCTGGGGCCGGCGTCGTCCGCCTTGGGCACTCGCACGCACACGTCTCCATCGCACACCACATCGTACTCCTTGCCAGACTTGGTCACTTCATGGAATTCCTTCTTCTGGACCTTAGCTGGAGGGCCTGAAGAAGTCTCTGTTGAAGGGAGTTGGCTAATGACTTTTTACATAACAACAAACACATAACATAGCTTCACGTTTGTATCCCGAAGGGGTAGGCAGAGGTGTATACTGCACCCACTCCTCGCGGCCTATGATTCAGTCCCAAAAAAAAACAAAAAATATAGAAAAAAAACGAATTCCAAGTTTTTTGTCATAAAGAATCAATGAATGACACTCTAAGAAGGGGTTTTAGTGGGTCTTGTTCTATCGGGTGGGTTGTGACGTGGAGTAGCAACCTCATCGACCCTGGTGTCAGGGTTACTGTTGAGCCGCCAAAGGCCCCTGACATGGCTCATGTAACGACTACTTACTTACAACAGTAAGTAGTAACCAGGACAATCTGATGATCAGCCAGTACTGTCCTAACCAAACTAGGGACCACAAAGTAATTTTTGTGATATGTCCCCACCGGGAATCGGACCCGGGACCTCCGGATCGTGAGCCCAACGCTCAACCAGTGTGACTGGGTGACAGTCACACTTAACCCAGCTGCTACCCCGAGCGGCCTGAGTATGCATAATGCATTTCGCACTTTTATTACGCATAATAACGGGTTCTTACCGCGTTTAAAGCAGGGATATGAGACTCCCGATATTTCGACACTGTTGCAAGTGCCATGATCACGGGATGACTGATGAGATTGGAGTGGAGTAGGTAGATCCAAATCTATCTATCTATCTATCCATAATTTTCGGCAGACATATCTGTCTACCCTCTTTCTTTGCCGCTTGTTTATGTATTTGATGTCGGAATGTTCGGAACCATCTGAACTCGCACCAAACTCGCTACGACAAACCGCACTCACTGTGTCCTCACGTTTTGTCACCACATTAGGCAGTTTTAAGCTCCCCTAAGGGGCCGTCCGTTAATCATGCGAGGCTCGAGAGAGGCTCCATGAAAAATCACGAAATATCATAAGGGGGGGGTGTAGTAATATAACATAACATAAACTGCCTATATACGTCCTACTGCTGGGCACAGGCCTCCCCTCAATCAACCGGAGGGGGTATGGAGCATACTCCACCACGCTGCTCCACTGCGGGTTGGTGGAGGTGTTTTTACGGCCAATAGCCGGGACCAACGGCTTAACGTGCCCTCCGAAGCACGGAATCATCTTACTTTTTCGGACAATCAGGTGATTCAAGCCTGAAAAGTCCTTACCAAACAAAGGACAGTCTCACAAAGTGATTTCGACAATGTCCCCATCGGGAATCGAACCCGGAGCTCCAGATCGTGAGCCTAACGCTCTAACCACTAGACCACGGAGGCTGTAGTAATATATCACGAGTATTTATTTTTTCGGAAAACGCGCGATACTGAACCGAAAAGCGGCGTTTCGTGCAATTATTTTGGTAGGTACTAAAAAAAAAAAAACATCACATGATTAATGGACGGCCCCTAACCAAGTCTCTGCCGCATCCGTCACACAATGCAGCTCGGCTATGTCATCACACACACTCTTAAAAAAAGACATACCTGGTTGGGCCTCATGCTTGGCAGCTTGTGGCTTGGTGCCTTCAGCGTGCAGGAAGTTGACTGTCTGCTCCCTGATGTTGTCTGACGACGTGGAGGGGTGCGCACCCGCAGGCTTCTCTTTGTCTATAATAGATACATAACATAAACCACTTATGTCCCAGTGCTGGGCACAGGTCTCCCCTCAATCAATCGGAGGGGGTACAGAGCATACTCCACCACGCTGCTCCACTGCAGGTTGGTGGAGGTGTTTTACGGCTAACAGCCAGGACCAACGGCTTAACGTGCCCTCCGAAGCACGGCATCATCTTACTTTTAAGATAAGATTAATTTTAAGATCAAATTATGTACCCAAAATCAAACAATAAATGATTAGATTTTGTTTTAAAGAAACTTGTCCAAACAAACTGGTCATACTCACGATGCTCCTCAAGGATCCTATCGATCCTGGTAGCGAGGTTCTCCGGCTGCACTCCTGCGCACACCACCTCCAGGGGAGTGCCGTTCCTGCCTATGAAGAAAAGGGAGGGAACCGGCACAAATTGATCTGGATTGTGGTTGTAAGGAAACTTTATGGATATGAAGCATTATTGTATGTATTGTATGTATCACAGACAGCCCCCTGTGCAGAGCCTGCATGGAGGCGGAGGAGACAGCGGCTCATGTTCTACTGGAGTGTGGAGGAGTCGCCAACTATCGGGCCAGGCACCTCGGCCTGACGGGGTGCCTCCCTGAGGTGGTCAGCAACGTCAAAGGACTGTTAGACTTCCTTGGGGAACTAGGCTGGCTGGAGTAATCCAGCCGTTTCAGGTATCACGCAAAATAGGCGCACAGACGTCGAGTTGCGGAAACCGGCCCGCGAATACCAATACCAATACCAAAAGCATTGTTGTATGACTTTTTTTTCATTTTTGTGCCCAAACATGCGATGGGTCGACTGACCATAAGCAGTTATTATGACTTGGTTTTAAGTGGCGCGCAGACAGGTCCCCATTAGAAACTGCCTTCATTAAGGTGTTACTATATTATTTATGGATATATATTTATATATATGGATGGAGGAGCTCGGTGGCGCAGCGGTAAACGCGCTCGGTCTGCGATAGTTGAAGTTAAGCAACTTTCGCAAAGGCCAGTCATAGGATGGGTGACCACAAAAAAAAGTTTTCATCTCGAGCTCCTCCGTGCTTCGGAAGGCATGTTAAGCCGTTGGACCCGGCTGCATTAGCAGTCGTTAATAACCATCAATCCGCACTGGGCCCGCGTGATGGTTTAAGGCCCGATCTCCCTATCCATCCATAGGGAAGGCCCGTGCCCCAGCAGTGGGGACGTTAATGGGCTGATGATGATGATGATATTATTTGGGTTGTCTGTACAGCGCCATCTATATTGTTTTTGAAGAACGTACCCTGGACAGTCCCTCATTCCTAAATTGATTGTAAAAGGATACAGATCTGAGCGAAGTGCGTGTAGTTGGTGGAGCCACTCTTCAGTTTGATGGCCAGGAAGTTGCTGGGGTCGGACAGCCGCTTGACCACGTCGCCTTCGTCGATGGTGGACGCCATCTCCGTCGACAGGTCATTGTCACCTGGTATTAAAAAAAAATGAATTACTTCGGAGGAGCTTGGTGGCGCAGTGGTAAACGCGCTCGGTCTGCGATTGTTGAAGTTCAGCAACTTTCGCAAAGACCGGTCATAGTATGGGTGACCACAAAAAAATAATAATTTCATCTCGAGCTCCTCCGTGCTTCGGAAGGCACGTTAAGCCGTTGGTCCCGGCTGCATTAGCAGTCGTTAATAACCACCAATCCCCACTGGGCCCGCATGGTGGTTTAAAGGCCGATCGCCCTATAGATCCATAGGGAAGGCCCGTGCCCCAGCAGTGGGGATGTTAATGGGCTGGTGATGATGATGATGATGAATTACTTCGGACACTTAAGATCCAATCAATGAGTTATTAATCACTAACACAGTTGTCTCGACCATTACAGACGGCGATACGGCTCACCTATTACGTTGGTCTAACAGAAAGCTCGGTGAGGTGAGGTCAGTTCGTCTTGTTGGATGTACCTCTGGTTATCCCAATTGGGATACAGTAGTGAGCTTATGTTGTTATGTGTTACAAAGAGCCATAGAAGTTAGTAAATACACAAGAAGAAAGAAAACATAACCTATGTTTGTACAATGCCCCAACTTATGATCATTTCGACAAACATACTTTTTACTTTCTTGTATTATGCTAGTTTCCAACTATACAAATCAGTTACTTTTTACTAAACATTAAAACACGAAATCAGGGTTCGAAATTATTAAGATAATTATGTTTCTTGATAATTGTCTGATAATTATCATTCAATGCAACCCTTTTTAATTTTTTATTATAATGCATAAGTACATGCATTAAGTATAGCTGATGAATCTATTTCCATTGGCCTGGGCACTGCTGTAGCTGAAGTACAACTAATTTGTTCTCCCAAAATCCAACTTATATCTTGCTTCTTGGTTTAGTTTTCTTGGTTATAATATTTAAACAAAAATACAAGCTTTGCAGCCTTTTCATTGCACAATCTATTCCTTAGCTTTGACTGCACTAGCCTGAATGTTGAAAAACATCTTTCTAATGTCGCAGTCGAAGCGGTTGCGGTTAATAACTGTTCACAAAATTTAATGAACTTTTCTTTTTCTGGCCATCTTTTTTCATCTTCTAAAGTCACAGAAGTCCACCACAATAAAGGGCAGGTGCTTTTGAATGATTCTCCAAACATGAATTTAGGAAAAGGGTGTGCTTTTGCTGTTAATGCCATTATGAAAGGAGCGAACTTTTCATCAACATACACATTCAAGAGCACATTTTTTTGTTTTTATCAATTGATAAATATCAACCTGTTATTATCACGATAATTATCATAATAAATATCATTGATAATTATCCTTTCGAACCCTGCACAAAATTACAATGGAATTCTTATGAAAAAGCACACTGTGACATCATAAAAAATGTGATAAAATATCAGACTTATTATTATGTTTAATGTTGATAAAATTCATAAATAAGTTAAATTTTTTTCATTACTTTTAGATCTGTTTTTATTTAGTAAAATCATAATTTCATAATGTATCTTGAACCTAGTCAATTGTTTAGTGAAAATTTTTGTGTGGCATCCTTTTATAATAAACAATTTCTATTCTATTCAACATTTTCAACACACACACAAGCTCGCGACTGTATCCTAATTGGGATAGGCAGAGGTACATTAACTGTAGCTGCAAGTTGATTTTGATTACATGTTATTCAGCCCGCCCCCTTAGGGATTACAGGTGTGAATTTATCTATGTATATGTATAGTGATGTACTAAACTGTTACATAATAGTAATTAACTAATCGTAATTTGCAACTAATAATAAAAAATAGATCCCGACGAATTAAGAACCTCCTCCTTATTTTGAAGTCAGTTAAAAATGACATCATAAAATACCTAATATAAAATACCTATTAAGTATTTGAAGTATGGCAAAAGAAGCATGAAAGTAGGATCAATGCCGTAGAAATGAGGTCTTTGCGTAGCATCTGCGGTGTGAAGTTGAGTGATAGAGTGAGAAACAGTGTGATAAGACAGAGATGTGGTGTAAAAGACGATATAGTGACTAGGATTGAGAAGGGAATGTTAGGTTGGTTTGGACACGTTGAGCGGATGAAGGATAATAGAATTGCAAAAGCGGTATATAAAGCGAAAGTTGATGGTAGGGCTGGCAGAGGAAGACCGAGAATGACTTACGATGATCAAATTGGAGATGTCCTTAGAAAAGGTTCAATACGATCTACTCTGAACCGGCGTGCGTGTATGAAGCGATTGATGAATGTGGAGGAAGCAAGAGAAGTGTGTCAGGATCGAAGCAAATGGAATTCTATAGTCTCTGCTTACCCCGGTGGGAAATAGGCGTGAGTTTATGTATGTATTTATTTGAAGTAAAAGTGATCAAAATTAGCTTATAAATATTTTGCTACTATATTTTTAAATATTTAAACGTCACGAAATATTTCTAGAAAGAATCTAATAAGATTTGGTTTACAAGATTGTTCTGATATAAAACAAACAGTATCAATTGTTAACTTTTTTATTGCGTTAGGCACTAAACATAGACCGGGTGGAGGCAAAGGTGACATCATATTATGTCGTAACTTAATATAAATTAGCTACTAAAGCCAAATACGATGGCCGACACTTGGATAAAATATATGCACTAACAAAAAATGAATTTAAGCGATATTTTTACAGTTTGTTCTAGTCAAACATTAAATTAAAGTTTTGAATAGTATTTCAGACGTAAAGAGCTAAAAATAATAGTGGGAAAATGGATTTACCTTCGACAAATACGACAAAAATAGCATTGCGTTGTTTCGATAAGTTCACGGCTTCTGCGATGCTCCCCTCGTACCAATGCATGATGGCGGGCCTGAGGTCAGTTTCCCAGCACAGTCATCAATTGTACACCTGTTTTTGTTATGATTTTTCACACAATAACACAAAAAAGCAACGAAAATATTACGGTGACATGACACAACAAATTTTGACACTTTTGACGGAACTCGTGACGTGTATTTTGTTTTTTTTTCGCGATGGTCGTTCTGAAATTAGTAATTCAGGTTTATTTTCAGGATATATTCAGATTACTTGTATTTTCTGGAATGTTTACTTAATTTGTTATTAATCAGCTGTGTTACTTATTACTTTAATTAAGTGATTTTTCTACCATAACATTTAATCGACAACGCAATAAATATTTAAAGCGAATTATTTCGTTCAAAATTAAAAATTGTCTATGGTTCAAGACTATTCCTAAATTGGTCTGTAGATGTCACTACTGAATTTGTTAGTACTGCTACTGCCTAATAGATGGTACTAAAAACCTGAGCAATTTTCAGTCTTCATAAATCTATTGTATTTCCATCTCACTTTGTAAGGTTTTTTGAAGAACCTGTAAAAGTTTTATTATTATTAATATATTTTCAATGCTGTACGTTACATTTTCTTTAATAATAATTAAATCAAAACGCTCCTATTTATTGGCGTAACGTAAGGTAGTAGAGCAATAGTAGAGTTGCAGCACAGATGGCAGAATGTAGAGCTTTATATAATAAGGATTTATTGTATATAAAATGTGTGTGTCTTTGTAAATAGTTTCCGTTTTTATTAGCAGGGACCACAAGGTTTCATACTAAACTATAAAAGATAAAACAGATCTTGAACAAAACCTTTATTGTAATCGTCAAATTCGTGTAAAGTTTGAAATCATTCACTTACCAAATTTTAGCAGGAGCGCTGGTGCGATTTTGTGTACTGTCTCTAACCCTCCGAATATCGGACCCACTTTATTCGACAGAGAGTAACACTGGCCTCCAGTACACCGGATATCAAATTTAGGATTGATTTAAATAAAAATTATAAGTAAACTTCATCGATGGGGGAGTTTTACTCTAGTAATCAAAATCTTCTTCTATCGTGTGGGTTGTGAGGTGAAGTACCAACATAATGAACCCTGGTGTCAGGGTTACTATTGAGCCGCCAAAGGCCCCTGACGTGGATCATGCAACGATTACTTACTTACATCAATAATTAGTAACCGGGACCAACGGCTTAACGTGCCTTCCGAAGCACGGATCATCTTACTATCGGACAATCAGGCGATTAGCTTGTAATGTCCTAGCCAAACTAGGGACCACAAAGTCTCCACCGGAACCTGCATATAAAAATATACATACATAAACAGCCTATACACGTCCCACTGCTGGGCACAGGCCTCCCCTCAATCAACTGGAGGGGGGTACGGAGCGTACTTACTCCACCACGCTGGTCCACTGCGGGTTGGTTGGGGTTTTATACGGTAAACCTGAAACCTGTTTTATACTTAGTTTTTATTACGTCTTAATAATCACTAATTTAAGAGCCACGCTCTTGTCGGTGTAGCATTCTGCATGCTACTTTTACAGGGAAGTCGTTACCCTCTTGCCTTCCGCCTGCAGTACTTATTCTGTCTGACGCGAGTGGGATTAGGGTCCAGAGAAGTCTATTTAGGACTCCTGTCCTTCGCCTCTGAATAGTACTGACAGTTTTTGCTGCCCTCTGTCAGGTTCCAGGTAATAACTACTAAAACAAAATGCACCTATTTAGCATAAGCTTAACAGCAGAGTCTCAGCACAACTTAACCACTATAATAAACTATAGCTACCTACTTAACATACTAAAGCACAGACTGACACATGAAACATCCCTAATTAGACCACGTCGTCGTTTCCTACAGTATTTTTAACTCAAAAGCAATTAACCAATTTGTTTTCTGCCAACAACTGGCAACACCACGGTTGACTTACTTTATTTTATTGCTCTGGCAACATTTTAGCGTCGCTTTGAAAATGGAACTGAAAATTGCGTCTTAAAATTGAAATGAGCCGCGAAATGCGGTGACGGATTCGCGCCTTTTGAGCGTGACTCGGAGCTGGGAAACACCTATGAGACTCAGCTGTCAGATTGTCGGCTAACCAAACGTGATACAATTTTGTCACGGTCATTTTATCGATTCTGACGATATAATTATAACGTTTTGTCGACTGGTGCTAATATGTGAACCCAAATAAGTCATGTCGTTCTGTCAAAATATGAACAAAATCACTTGGCCCGCTTGTTAGGGAAAAAACAAACTTACCTATCTATTTCGACAAAATGTCACAAAGTAATTTTTGTAGTATTTCCATCGGAATTCGAACCCGGAACCTCCGCATCGTGAGCCCAACGCTTAACCACTGGGCCAAGGAAGCCGTTATTTGTCATGAAAATTCATTTTTCACGCCTATTTTCCTCAGGGGTGAGCAGAGACTATGGAATTCCATTTGCTTGGATCCTGGCACACTTCTCTTGTTTCCTCCACGTTCATCATCATAATATGATCTGTGCGATTTAATGAAAAATAGCAACTTCCTTCGTCCAGTGATTGAGCGTTGGGCTCGCGATTCAGAGGTTCCGGGTTCGAATCCCATTGGGGACATATTACAAAAATCATTTTGTGACCCCTGGTTTGGCTAGGACATTGCAGGCTGATCACCCGATTGTTCGAAAGTAAGGTGATCCGTGTTTCAATAGGCACGTTAAACCGTTGGTCCCGGTTACTACTTACTGGTGAGTACGTAGTCGTTACATGAGTCATATCAGGGGCTTTTGGCGGCTCAATAATAACTCTGAAACCAGGGTTGATGAGGTTGGTATTTCACTTCACAACCCACACGATAAGAAGAAGAATGCAATGAAATATTACACTGCGCTACACTGCAGCTGTACAAGTGTACTATATCCTCTGCCGAAAGTTGTCTGGAAGAGATCGCTCTTAGCGATAAGGCCGCCTTTGTCCACCTTAGAATAAGTTTATCCTGTAAATGTTTTATTTGTGTGCAATAAAGGGTTTTTATTATATTTATTATTAAAAAAATGTATAGGTTTTTAAAAGTACTAAGCCCTCTTCTACGCCTCTCTTTCCCCCATAAACGTCTATAAACGTCGTCTTCAAACATCTGCGCGATGTTTGAACACGTTTCGATACGTTTTGTTGACGCTACACAGGATATTACACTGTCCAACAGGCAACATTATTTTGCCAACCGTACATGAAAGAGAAGGTCTGTTTGGTGAACAAATAATTAGAACTTATAAGCAATTAACACTCGGATAACTCAGCGCTCCCTATTTGCCCGGAAAATTGTGGGAATTAAGTAACTAAGGCAAAAGACTAAGCCATTAAGTAACTAGGTCTAGAGGAGGAGTTTTAAACATATAAGTACTTATATATCATCATCATCATCAGCCCATTAACGTCCCCACTGCTGGGGCACGGGCCTTCCCTATGGATGGATAGGGAGATCGGGCCTTAAACCACCACGCGGGCCCAGTGCGGATGGGTGGTTATTAACGACTGCTAATGCAGCCGGGACCAACGGCTTAACGTGCCTTCCGAAGCACGGAGGAGCTCGAGATGAAAACTTTTTTATTTTTGTGGTCACCCATCCTATGACCGGCCTTTGCGAAAGTTGCTTAACTTCAATAATCGCAGACCGAGCGCGTTTACCGCTGCGCCACCGAGCTCCTCAGTTTTAAATATATAAGTACTTATATAAGTAGTAGTTTAATATTTTCAAAGAAAGTTTATCTACAAGACGTTTTTTATTTTAGAACTTCTATAAGAAGTCTTTTTTTTCAGTCCAGATTTGTCCAATCGATTCTCTTCTATCTAACAGTAAGTAGATATATATTGTAATAAATTACTTACTTTTAGGGAAAACGATCGTTCGAATAGATTTGCCCGAAGTTCTTTAGAAATGGCGCAACTATTACGGTCTATTGAAAATATGACAAATGACTCCGTTATTGTATTACCTACAACTAATGTGGTTATAGAAAACATTTAGGCTTGGGAAAATATCATATTTATCAATAATCTATGTGGGATTTAGAATGAGACTTTCCAATCGACGTTCCCCAAACACACGATAGATGGCATTGTTCACTTTTAACGTGATAATTACCTATTATCTCATTAATGATTCTGAGTTTATATCAAATGGAATTCCGTCGCAAAAGTATGGAACTGAATATTAAAAAAAAACACTAAAATTTTCAATCATTCGTCAATTAGTTCGGCTACCGTATCCGCGGTTTCCTCTATCCGGGTTGTAGCTGAAAATCAGCGATTTGCTCCAAAGGGCAAAAACTTGCGCTGAGCTATGACCGTTTTGCGCTGCTGCAGCACACATACGTACCTGGCGTGTGTCTGGCATTTTGTATATGGTGTGTATTGTTGGTGATTTATCTATCTATCTATCTATTTGAACCACTTATGCCTGTTAGTTCTGTTATATAATATGTTTTGTTCTATGTATTTTATATATTATGTGAGGAGCTCGGTGGCGCAGCGGTAAACGCGCTTGGTCTGCGATTGTTGAAGTTAAGCAATTTTCGCAAAGGCCGGTCATGATGGGTGACCACAAAAAAAAAGTTTTCATCTCGAGCTCCTCCGTGCTTTGGAAGGCACGTTAAGCCGTTGGTCCCGGCTGCATTAGCAGTCGTTAATAACCATCAATCCGCACTGGGCCCGCGTGATGGTTTAAGGCCCGATCTCCCTATCCATCCGTAGGGAAGGCCCGTGCCGACGGGACGGGGACGTTAATGGGCTGATGATGATGATATTATGTGGAAACTTATACATTGTTTTAAGTTTACAATCTCATCAGTCATCCCGTGATCATGGCACTTGCAACAGTGTCGAAATATCGGGAGTCTCATATCCCCATTTAAACGCGGTAAGAACCTGTTATTATGTGCTTTAATTATGTGGAAACTTGTTTGTAACGGTGTGGATTTCTGTTATGTTGCAAATGTAATAAATGAATAATTAAATAAATAAAAAAATGCTAGAATCAGCACCATTTTACATTTAAATTGCACCTCGTTAAGCAATAATGGTTTCGTTAATTGCTATTTGGCATATGATGACAAAAACTAGTTTATCTACCACCTCATTGATTTATACTTACTGTCTATAGAACTGCCAGCCAAATCGATATCCGACTGGATATATTACCAGTATGGTAGCTCAAAAGACGGCGTGCGTGTATGAAGAGATGGATGAATGTGGAGGAAGCAAGAGAAGTGTGTCAGGATCCAAGCAAATGGAATTCTATAGTCTTTGCTTACCCCGGTGGGAAGTAGGCGTGAGTTTATATATGTATGTTTTTTCACTACATCGGTTTAACAAATTAGTCTACTGTAATGTGGCCATTTTAGGCCCTTTGTTAGACCCCATAATCTATCTGCAATAAAGTAAATAATTATGCATTTCATATTTAAATATTTAAAGCTACTTCACTGGTACTATACACATTCACTTCGGACACGTTTCGTTTGTGCTATGTTAATTTGAATTCCTTTCGATTAGCGTTTCGTTGTCGCCATCTTAATTCAGATTGTCGACGCGTTTATTTTTTTGTGGGTAGTTTGTTAGTCTGCTGGCGTTCTTCCGTGAAAAGGGATGTATTTCTTTTAGTTTTTTTTTACGTACGGATTCTTGAATGTTACTTTAAAGAGTTTCCTTTGCTTTTTTAAGCATTTACTCACACTAGAAATGGGTAGAGCAGAGTTAAAACTTGACATCACACAACTTCTGTTCTACGCGTCCGAATTGAGCTGTAATTCAATAGACATAGGTAGTATGATTCTTACCGTGTGTCGCTTAATGCGATAGTGTGAGCGAGACAGAGTCCGCGCTCTCCCTTACTCCTTAGCGGCTTATGGCCATTTAAGATAAAGTAAGACCCATGAACAAGACAGGAGTCCTAGTACGGCTTTGAAACAGACTACTCTGCGCGCTATCCTAATCGCGTCAGACAGAGTACTGCGGGGCGGAAGGCAAGAGGGAAACCACTGTCCTATTTTTCCCTAAAAAAGTAGCATTGAGAATGCACCGACAAGAGTGTGGCTCTTAAATTAGCGATGATGATGAAGACCCAAGGGGGTGAGGTAAATTCAAAATCAAAAATATCTTTACATACATAGTTACACTTTGAATCTACATAACGAAAGTCTCATCCGCCTAAAACTACTGCAGCTTCTCACAACCTGTGTACCCGGGGAAAAAAGCTGCAAGAAAAACCTCGGCGCAGGGCCCTAGACGTTTTTTAAAAAACTAACAATCAAATTCATGTACTTACTAGGGGGAGAAACAAATCTTGGAAACCACGTGATATCAATTATTATTGGAACATTAAAGTTACTGTAACATTAGGAACACTACTTAACACAACAAATTGACAATAATAATTGTCTTTGTTTTTTTATTTTAATCTCAGACGGCGTTAGTTCAATCGTCGCGTCTCGGCGACGATTCGACCTGTCAACTTGACAAATCGACATTGGCGCGCTTTTTGGCGTCTATTTTGGCGGGAACGCGTCCGCGCGTGACAGCGCGCTTTTTTTTCTCAAATGACTATGGAAATAGACTGCAGGGAATGATTACTTTATTTTTTTATTCTTTGTGGAGGTGTTTTACAGTTGACAGCCAGGAGCAATGGGTAATGTGAATCGTTTTACTTTTTCGGACAAACAGGTGAATCCTGCAATGTTTTTACTAACCAAATAACAGTTTGACAAAGTGATTTCGACAATGGCTCCATCGGGAACCGAAACCGGACCTCCCAATCGTGAGCAAAACACTCTAGATAACCACTAAACCAAGGGAACAAATTATATATTTTTTTTACTATGTCAATGCCAATTGAAATGTGAAATCAAATCAAATACACTTCATTGCACAGAACTTAATTAGAAAAGGTTCAGTAAGATCTACTCTGAACCGACGTGCGTGCGTGTATGAAACGATTGATGAATGTGGAGGAAGTACGAGAAGTGTGTCAGGATCGAAGCAAATGGAATTCTATAGTCTATACAATACAATACAAAAGCTCTTTATTACACTTAAATCATATTAAAAATACATTAGGTATTATAATTAGATAGATAGTACAACAGGCGGCCTTATTGCTAAGGTAGCAATCTCTTCCAGGCAACCTTTAGGTATAGGAAATGAATTTAATAAAAAAAATATTCGCATGCTTACCCCGGTGGGAAATTTTGAAATACGCGTGAGTTTATGTATGTAAGTTTTTTCACTACATCGGTTTATAAAATTAGTCTACACTTAAAATAAATCAATAACTAAGTAAGTGTCTACAAAAACAAAATGACAAATAAATAATAGGGTACACTTGAGGGGTGCAAACACCCCAAATAACCCCTAAATTAACGGTAGGTACGGTACCCTAAATGCTTAGCTCGGAACCACGAATTATCAAATTATATATCGTTACATTGGTAGAGTTAGAAATGTTTTAGACATATTTTTTTATTTTTTTGACGTGACTTATTGTAGATTTGCCGCGGATGGCATTAACTACTTGGCCGGACAAATGGGGAGCGCTGAGGGCTCTCACCCGGTACAAAATTTAAGAAGTCCCAAGTCGAAACTATGCAAAAATCAGCGGCGAATGGGTCGGCTGCTAGCTTTCTATTTGACGTGACTTGTTGTGGATTTGCCGCAGATGGCATTAACTACTTGGCCGGACAAATGGGGAGCGCTGAAGGCTTTCACCCGGATGGCTGCTAGCACATCCCGGACACCTCATCCAAAATGTTCATTCCTACCTTTTTCGGACAACCAGGTGATTCAAGCCTGCAATGTCCTTAACAAACAAAGATTCCAACAAACAAAGATATTTTGTTTTGGTTTTCCTCGAAGGGCAAGGCAAAGGGAACTATGCCCATACAGCCATGTCTTATGTATTTTTTTCTTGACGATGGTTAATGAAATGATGAAAGGTGATGACGAGGAATGATGGAACCTAAGCTCCCAACCTCGGAGCGAACTCCTACTCCGAACCCCAAACGAATTAATTCAAAAGTCCGCTTAAACTTTCGAGTTATAAAGCGGCTTGTAGGCACAAAGCGAAAAAAATTAGGTAAGTACCTACACTTTGTTTATTGAATATTCTGATATAATAACACTATCGCGAATGTTTTCAAACTAACTTAATGCGATCATTAACCACAAAACACCACTTCGTATTATTTATTTAGATTATTTAATGAAGAAAGCAACCGTCCCGTTCCCGCCAAAAAGTCTGTAAGCTGAGACTATGGAATTCCATTTGCTTCAATCCTGACACACTTCTCTATTCACTTTGATTATTTTTTTTTCTTTTTCATGTGTCATGTCTAGATGACTATTAACTCCATGTTAACAAAACAGTGTACCAACATTAAATTAATTAATATATACTTACGACGTTATTTGTTTCCAAAGATAATGAGCAGCTATGACAATCGAAATCGATAATTATGAATTGATAACTCTTTAATGTACTACTTACCTAGGTATATTTGTTTAATCAAATTGGACGGGAAATTCTACTATTAATTACCTGCTCATTTTCAAATGTCGTAGTCCTGTGGTACAGTCATGAGCAATATAATGTACCCACTTTAGGACTCTGTCGCACTAACATATTTGACATTTAGTGAGACTTACAGTTCAATTTGTCAAAAAAGTTAATGTGACATGGTATCAAATTGTATACATATTAATGCTCGTGACCGTACAAAGGCTTGTTTCTCAAACGAGGAGTGTCGGTTCGAACCCCGGTACTGGACTTGCACCAATGAGTTATTAATTTATCTCAAGTGCAGTTTTCACTAACACAGTTGTCTCGACCATTACAGACGGCGATACGGCTCACCTATCACATTGGTCTAACAGAAAGCTCGGTGAGGTGTGGGTGCTTAGTTCATCTTGCGATGGATGTAGCTCTGTCTACCCTAATTGGGCTTTCTTATGTTATGTAATTATGAAATATACATACTTATAAATAAAAAATAGATTATACGTATAAATGCTGTGTTATAAAGATTGATTTCTGATTACTTGTGACTCTACCCAACCCATTACAAATTACAAGCCTCCATGGTCCAATGGTTGAGCGTTCTGCTCACGATCCGGAGGACCCAGGTTCGAATCCCGGTAGGGACAAATCAATCTTTCACTTTGTGATCCCTAGTTTGGTTAGGACATTGCAGGCTGATCACCTGATTGTCCAGTAAGATGATCCGTGCTTCAGAAGGCAACGTTAAGCGCCCGTTGGTTCCGGTTACTATTTACTGATGTAAGTACGTAGTCGTTACATGAGTCACGTCAGGGGCATTTGGCGGCTCAATAACCCTGACACCAGGGTTGATGAGGTTGGTAATACACCTCACAACCCACAGGATAGATGAAGAAGATTACTAGTTACGGACGCGACATTATGCATGTGCGTATTTAAAGTAATTTTGCCTTCAGCGAACCCCATTTGTCCGGCCAAGAAGAAAATACATTATGATAAGGATAAGTCACCCTAAAGACTTATCTTTTAGAATCTCTCCTAGCTAACAAGCAGACAAAAGTGTCGCATTAGCGACTAGCGTTCCGTTCTACGCAATAAATAATGTCAAAATTAATTATACTATTAGAGAAGACCAACGTAAAATGGACCGTAGTGGTTTTGTATACAGGCTGTTCACATTTTGTGCTTATCTCACCGGGCCTGTCGGGAAAACCGACAGAGGAATTTTGTTGGACTATTACATTATTAAGACTTCGTATCAAAAGTTAAAAAAAAGTTGTTCCAGTGTGGTTGAGGGCTGGGTTCACAACTCGAAGGTCCGAGGTTCGAAGCCCGGTGGGGACATAATCATCACAAAAATCACTTTGTGAATTTGTGAAGCAATATATCTAAAAAGCAATATTACAATTTGACATTTGCGCATATACAAACAAATGTCAAAAGCAATAATATATTGCTTTTTAATATTTATATTGCTTTGATACGGTTTTTGTAGTAACCTGGGGGGTTACCAGGTCTCTTGTCAATCAACTGGAGGGGATATCAAGCACTCCACCACGCTGCTCCACTGCGTTTTGGTGGAGGTATTTGGAATGGTAGCCATCCCGTTCGCCAAAACACCACTCTGTATAAACTCCATCTTACCGACATGAAAGAAGACAATTTAAGGGGGGCTCTATAAACCACGGTTCTCTAAATGGGATGTCATTTCGCGGCATCACACCGGAAGCCACGCCCCTTCCGGTTGCGGCGGATGTCGGTTTGTGCGCTTCAGATGGTACCGTTTCGATGTGATAAATTAATTTGTTGAGTAAGTTAGTAGTTTATTCATTATACTAATGATTAATTTGATACTGAATAGTACTATAAGTAGTTGTTTTTTTTTTTACATGACTTATAGTAGATTTGCCTTTGAACAGCCCCGTGGTCTAGTGGTTAGAGCGTTAGGCTCACGATCTGGACGTCCGGGTTCGAATCCCGGTGGGGACATTTCACAAAAATCACTTTGTGATCCCTAGTTTGGTTAGAACATTACAGACTGACCACCTGATTGCCCAAAAAGTAAGATGATCCGTGCTTCGGAAGGCACGTTAAGCCGTTGCTCCCGGTTTCTACTCACTGATGTAAGTAAGTAGTCGTTACATGAGCCATGTCAGGGGCCTTTGGCCGCTCAATAATAACCCTGACAGCAGGGTTGATGAGGTTGGTAATTCACCTCACAACCCACACGATAGAAGAAGAACGTGTAAACGCAAAAGACAGACTGAACAGGGACATTTATGACTAAAGTAAGACCCAGAGGGGGTGAGGTCGACGCCCGTTACGAATTGGCGCGGCGGGGTGGGGGGGGGGGATTAAGTTACCGTTCTATACGTAGTTATTCTTTATTCTATGACAGTGTTCTAAATACAAATCGGCATCAGTTACAACCCTACAAAATTCAAAACATCCCCTCGGGACGAAACTAAGTGCCGTGACGGGCGCTTATAAATATAAATCAACTTATAAGTTTGTTTGTGTGACAATTGTGATGTTTATGGCTTACCCCTCAGTTATTATATTTTAGTTCACCGCCTGCGACTTTCGCTATCTCACTAAGGATGTTAGCAGACCAATCGATCGACGGCATCGATCAACGTCGATCGAATTTGATCGACTGGATATAGTTCGACTAACCTGGGAAGTTACAAAGGCCACATCAAAGTCATCACCATCATCACCAGCCCATTAACGTCCCCACTGCTGGAGCACGGGCCTTCCCTATGGATGGATAGGGAGATCGGGCCTTAAACCACCACGCGGGCCCAGTGCGGATTAGTGGTTATTAACGACTACTAATGCAGCCGGGACCAACAGCTTAACGTGCCTTCCGAAGCACGGAGTTTGAGATTAAAACTTTTTTTTTTGTGGTCACCCATCCTATGACCGGCCTTTAGGAAAGTTGCTTAACTTTAACAATCGCAGACCGAGCGCGTTAACCGCTGCGCCACCGAGCTCCTCAAAGTCATGCTGTCCTGTCACATCAAAGTAATTGGGTAGTTTCCTAGGTTGAAGATAAATGATAAAAGTCTGATTACTTACTAGGTAAATAAAGACAGATCTGAAACTGACAAAAATGTTCTCTTTTTTATATTCAACTTCTTTTTGAATTTTAATCATGAACAACGCAATAATAAGTGCGACATTTTGCTACATTTTTCTATGACAAATTCCATAGTAATTTTGTTTTGACGTTTAGTAAAAAGTAACTGATTTGACTAATAGTTGGAAATTAGCCTACTTATTGGCTAGTCGGCCAAAATAGTAATGGTCCCATCTCTAGTAGCTATTGACGATTTGTTGAGTGATATGGGCTCCTAATTAAAAGTTATTTGTATCTAATTATTTAAGAATTTTAATAAGCTTGTTACTAAAATAAACTAATTAAGTACTTAAACAGATCTCTTTTTCGGGAATGTTCCCAAAGTGGGAATGTTCCCGTTGTAAAAACTCTTTTTTTTCTCTCTTTGGCTAAAAAATCTCTTTAATAGTAAGGACACTGACTGCTTTTCTTTTTCAAACTGTTCTTTTTTGTACTCTGGTCTTATCTGCCAAAAGGTTAGGGGTCTATGAAACCAGGCCAAAAAATTCCAAAAAAAAACCAACAGGTTAGGTAATAAAACTCCTTTTACATAAGTTTTGCGCGTTTTTACTGTCGAGAACGTTCACAAATTGGGAACATGCCCTAGAAGTCAATCACCACTTTAAGTTATACGTAATAAAATTAAGAGTGTTGAGATACGCGCTTAAAATATCATTATACTTACATTACATAAACATAAGATCGTGAATCCAAGGCCCCAATATCACTTAAATAAGTTAAAAATGAAAATGTAATTGTTTGCTAATCAATTTTCTGGATTGTATTTCTAAATTAGCATTTTTATAATTTACTTTTGATCCAGTCATCTACCCAATTTTATGGGTATATTTTTCTATTTTTTATTTCCCGCCCTTTTTCTTTTCGTCTGTCAAAATTGTCACTCAATTTGACATTAGTAAACGCGCGAATTCGACGACCGTTCAGAATGCATCTAAATATTTATTTGAATTTTTAAAGCATTAGTTGCAAAAGAGACTTTATTGTGATATTGCGAAAAGAGATTGTGAATGAAGAGATATCTTCTACTCGATCTATGATAGTGATGTGCCATAGTAAGTATTGTATGTAGCTGTTAGAAGATAGAAATATTTTTTTTTATTTGAATTAGGAATTAGGTTCAATATTAAATACTTTTTTTCGTCAATAACGGTCGAGCCGACTGTGTTAGTAAAAAAATTATGGCACTTCCATATTATGAGAAGCAAGCCGACGCGACGACGCACAGGACTTAAAATCTACATAGGTATATTAAATTAGGATTAAGTAAGTATGTCGTTTCCCACTCGCTGTTGTTCACCGCGTAAGTAGTTTATCTTAGAACAAGATAGAACTTTTCATTTTTTAAAGTATCTATTTATTTACTGCGTGATTCTTGTTTTTATAGCACTTACCCGAGCTTAGGGAAACTCACAAAGAGAAAATTTTAAATCGAAAAATAATTAAAAAAAGAAATCTGACTCGGAGGGGTCAGAATTCTTTTTTTCGATTTAAAATTTTCTCTTTACTGTGTTTATTTTTAAGATGCAGGTGTAAAAATCCTACCGGGTTAGAAGAAGAAAGCCTAGGCGTACATACCGCGATCAGAACCAGGATGTTTTAAAGTTACAAGAAAGGCCATGTCAAGAGTATGCACCGTCAATGAAGACTTTGATCAGAGTGGAAAAAGCTAAAGTGTTATACTTCAGCTTTTAGCTGAAACAAAAGTACCTACCTACTTAACGAAAGTAACAAATATATTTGCAACTTAAAAACACGAACATTCGCATCCCTAGTACCTATTCGTCACAGCTCTATCCATCGGTCACGCATTTTGAACACACTCGAGTAGTGACGACATGACAGCGTTCCATATTTGAATGGGGTGTCACGGCTGGAATTTCGAACGATGATTTTAAAAGTAAAAAGCTTTGTGACAGTTTGACTTGTTTATTGTTTTTGTTTTATGCCAGTGCTACTTAAATAGTACTTAATTTTAATATTTATAGATAGACATAACACGCGTCTGGTAGATCTTATTGAGGGTGGGCAGAGGTACAAGTTTAAGTACAGGATATACTTAATTTGCATCCACATTTGATGCAGTAGTTCTTAGATCGATATAATTATTCTTCTTATGTCTTATGGGTGGTGAGATCAATGACCTTATCAATGCTCGTGTCAGGGTTACTATTGAGCCGTTAATAACTGAGGTACATAGTTACCGGGACCGACTGCCTAACGACTCTTCTGTAGCATAGATAATCGGGTGATTAGCCTGCAATATCCTAAGTACCTATTCCTCCTCCTACTTATTCATAAAGTGCTCATTTATGAGTTGTCCCATAATCTTTTGAATTTAAGTGCAATTTCACTTAACACAGTTGGCTCGACCATTATAGACGGCGATACGGCTCACCTATCACGTTGGTCTAACAGAAAGCTCTGTGAGGTGTGGGTACTTAGTTCATCTTGCGATGGATGTACCTCTGACTAGTCCATTCGGGAATAAAGTCGTGAGCTAGTATTATGGACTACCTAAATTTGTATAATTAAGTAGGTTCGCAGGCACCTAATATCTCTTAACTCTTCTCTTAGTAGAAGTCAACGTAGAGTACAAAATGTAGAGCCTAAATTTGGAAGTGTTTAGTTTTTGGAGAAAAATGAAATTCACTGCATTTTTTCATGTAAGTAAGCAATAGGTGTAATGTTCTTTTTCCGTTACAAAAAAAAAAAACAAAAATAATGCAAAGGGATGTTTCAATAATCCAGTGACTTTAAAAACTAAAATAAAATATCAAGTAAGTATTCGTGAAGAAAGCTAGCGGTTAAAATCAAGTGTTGCTCTATGGTTGAAATACACCCTCCTTTCAACACGGACACGACGAAACGAAACGTAAGCGATAATGAAATGAAAATTAAGAAAAAAACATTCTCATTTCAAACTTTGAACGTTATTAACTCGACCAATCACGGAGCCGCTCTCTGATTGCTGGGCGTGACATGTCTCATTACTTACGGTGCAACCTGAGGGTGCAACTCTTCAGCGCGCAACGCGAGAAATGTAGCTATCTCTTTCTTACTTGCCAATTTGAGGGGTCAAAGAAAGGGATGGGCGATATTTGATTATGAAAACACAATTTGGACGGATCGTTGCGCGTTCAGAGCGTGTTTTATTTAATTTGATGGCAGTTATGAATAAGTTTATTCTATTATGGCGGATTTATAGAGGGTGTGCTAATGGCGGAAGATATTCAAATTAATGGCTCGAAATTATATTTGCGTTTTGTTGGGTTTGTCGTTTAATTCGAGCTAAGGTCATTATCTTCACCATAAAGTGAGAACCATGTAAGAAACTTTTTTTAAATTTTCTTCAACAAAACTTTCATTTGTGTAACAATGAGAGACTTTCCAGCCTATATTCTTCAAAAACAATATAGATGGCGCTGTACAGATTTAAAATGATACCTAATTAGGTAATTACCTATTTTCTTATAGCTCGGAGTCCAAAAGTAGTTTTACAAAATGATAATGAAATGGCAGACAGAGGCATATAAAAACGTGTTGCTTGATAGGTACCTATTTGGTTCAGATAGGTTGTACGTGTAGAATTTTGCATAAGTACGGTCACGAGCAATAATATGTATACACTTTGGTACCATGTCACATTAACTTTTTTGACAAATTGAACTGTAAGTATCACTAAATGTCAAATATGATAGTGCGACAGGGTTCCAAAGTGGGTACATGGTATTGCTCATGACATTCCGAACCTAGCCAAGCCCGCTTAAATCTTTGGCGGCGGAAGTGTTCTCCCACCCCTTTTATCGCACCATCGGAGGGTCCCCCGCCTGTAAGTAATCTATCGTGGCCCACATGGAAGTCTTTAAATAGGCTCCGGACACAGGTTGGCCGCTGCAAGGATAATCTCTGCAGGTGGGGATACCTGGTTGATGGTTGCGATATTGCGAGTGTGGAGTATCACCACAAACTATGGCTCACCTTTTGTGCTGTCCTAAGTGCCCTAACACCTGCACTATTAAAGACCTGTACGAAGCCACTGACAATGCCGTAAGCGTGGCCAATTATTGGTCAGCAAAAATTTAGCTTCGATCGCCATCGACTCGCAAAGAAGAAGAAGCTCATGACTACCTATATTGCTTCTCTTTATTTAGATCAGAATAATAATAGGTGTCTTGTGCCTGAAGATAAAAGATGCATGTCTGTTATCCATGAAATTAGAAGGTTAAACGTAGGCACCTCTATACAGCGCCATCTATAATTTTTCTGGGGAACTAAGCCTTAAAATCCCTCAATGGAACATAGTCGTGCGCTTATTAGATAAAAGGCCACATTGAAGCAATTCATATAAAAATATATTTTTTGGATCAATTGCTTCAATCTGGCCTTTTTAGCGTCCCGGGGAGGTTAAAAATTTATCTAATAATGCAATTTAACATTTGCGCATAATAAAATTAGGTAAGTGAGCTATGCAAACAAATATCAAATAGCATTATTGCTTTTATAGATGTTTTTTTATTGCTTTCTTCTTCTTCTATCGTGTGGGTTGTGAGGTGGATTACCAGCCTCATCAACCCTGGTGTCAGGGTTATTATTGAGCCGCCAACGGCCCCTGACATGGCTCATGTAACAATTACTCACTTACCAGTAACTAGTAAGTAGTAACCGGGACCAACGGCTTAACGTGCCTTCCGAAGCACGGAGCATCTTACTTTGGGACAGTCAGGTGATCAGCCTGTAATGTCCTAACCAAACTAGGGATCACAAAGTGATTTTTGTGATATGTCCCCACCGGGATTCGAACCCGGGACCTCCGGATTGTGAGCCCAACGCTCAACCATTGGACCACAGAGGCCGTTATTGTTTATTGCTTTGATGTGGCCTTTTTGATCCCCCTGGTCGCTCTAAGCCCGTAGTTTGTAGTCGGCCACAGGCTGTATGTGTAAAAGCCAATACCAAAGCATATTAGTCTTCAAATTTAAACATTCCATTCGCGCGGCCCATTTGAGACGCTAATACAGTTCACAGGTGGGAATATAATACGAGACACGATTGAAAATGAACTTGGAGCCGTTAAAAAGACATTCCATTCGAAAGAGAATTCAAAGAATTTACGGTACAGTCATGAGCAATATAACGTACCCACTTTAGGACTCTGTCGCACTAACATATTTGACATTTAGTGAGACTTACAGTTCAATTTGTCAAAAAAGTTAATGTGACATGACCAAAGTGTACATACATATCGCTCGAGACCGTACTTATAAAATTCGTCGAGTAGTGAGGATAAAAACTGATTATTTCTCCCGTCAGGTGTCGCTACTGTTGAGTGTTCTTAAATTTCCGCACACTATTTGAGTAAACAAACATAATTGTTTTGGTTATAATTTTAACACTATTACCCTTTGCGTAGCGTTTAACTGCAAAATCATAGTGTTAAGTAAGTATATTTTATTCCCTAAAGATCGGAAAGAAGAAAACTTAGAAAAACATTCATCATCATCAGCCCATTAACGTCCCCACTGCTGGGGCACGAGCCTACCCTATGGATGGATAATCGGGCCTTAAACCATTACGCGGGCCCAGTGCGGATTGGTGGTTATTAACCTCTCATCTGCCGAGATACCAGACACAATAGATTTTACATTGTGTCTGGTCGAGATCCGCGTTCCGGCAGATGAGAGGTTAACGACTACTAATACAGCCGGGACCAACGGCTTAACGTGCCTTCCGAAGCGCGGAGGAGCTCGAGATGAAAACTTTTTTTTTGTGGTCACCCATCCTATGACCGGCCTCTGCGAAAGTTGCTTTACTTCAACAATCGCAGACCGAGCGCGTTTACCGCTGCGCCACCGGCCTCCCCACTCGGCCTCCTTTTCTTTTTCGTAACTCATCCTTCAGACGGGATACACTCCACGTTGCTCCACAATTTGTAGCGATTTATCACGAACTTTAGCTGGACAGTATGGAGAGCTGTCAAGATTTAGGAACACTCAACAGTTCTGCCTAATATCGACTGCTACATCACTATGTTAATGAACGTCACAACACTGGCTGGTATAGGTACTTTGATAAATTTAAATCGTACCGCGCATTTAAATATTGTAAAATGTTATCTAGGTATATCATCACTAATTTAAGAGCCACGCTCTTGTCAGTGTAGCGTCCTCCATACTACCTTACAGGGAAAACTAGAGCAGTGGATTCCTCCTGCCTTCCGCCCGCAGTACTCTGTCTGACGCGAGTGGGATGGCGCCCAGAGTAGTCTATTTAAAAGCCGTACTAGGACTCCTGTCCTCCGCCTATGAATAGTACTGACAGTTACTGCTGCCCTCTGTCAGTTTCCAGGTTACAGTCCCTGTGATTCGCCTCTTCTGGCGTGATGGCTTCCATTTCCGCCTCTGCAACCGTTAAAATCTTCACCCGTATCCCTTGGCAAGGATTGTACGTTATACTCTGTATGTCTGGGGCCCTATCCGAACTCAGTCACCATCTTACTTCGCTCTACTGAAGTAAGAGCTATCTATACAAACTGGTCGTTCTGGTTAATAGTAGGTATAGGTATCCTATTTTCACACCTAACCAAACTTAAACTAAACCATACAATAAGGAATCGTGAAGGGAAAACCAGCCCAATACAGGTTAGGTCACATACCTACCTCCGAAAATGCGTTTCTCGGGAATATCAGTGTCGGAGGTATGTGGGCTGATTTCCCTTCCGGTTGAAAGGTCAGACAGGCATTAGGCAGTCGCTTCTGTAAAAAACCGGACCTGTCAAATCTTCAGGGTAAGCGGAGCATGTGAAAAACGGGATGATGCTAAGGAGATGATGATGACTTTCATTCATTCTCTCTACACCCTGGATACTCCATACACTCCTTAGCAGTTTCTGGCCATCGTGAAATAGGTCATTTTCTGAAAAAAAAAAACGTTTCAACCACTAAAGCATAACACCATAGAATAAATATTTATCAACGAAATATGGAGCCAGGTCAATAATACATCACGGTCTCTGATGGCCACCAGCAATTTAACTTGGGGGGGGGGGGGGGGTGATGGGGGGAGGTGGGGCAAATTGCTCGCTAATGACGACTCTCTCTGCCAAGTGGATGGGGCGCGTTTGGATGGGATAGTTTACTTGCTTTGTTAAGTATTCATTGGACCCCCAGGAAGTCATGGAGCTTTCTCCCAAAAAGACGTTGGATCTATTCGAACGGATCGGTCTAGAGGAGGATATTTAAATGTAGGGATTTAAGGTCACAATAGATCTGTCAAGGTCGCAGTGACCTCGCGGGCTGCATTCGGTCCGGCCCTCACATCTTTCAAATAATAATAATAAGTATTCATTATAAACTCTTTTACACAATAATTAACATTCAATTTTCACTCGCTTCTCGCATAAGCCTCATTTAGGCTTTTAGATAACCATCTTATACTGTGTAAATAAATATTTTGTAAGTCTTTTGAACAAAAAACAAATAATGACAAAAAAACTGAAATAGGTACAAAAGGTGGACTTATCTCTAAAAGGTTTAAATGTAGAAAAAAAATATATCTTTTTTTTAGATTTAGCCACTTACCCACTGTTGGGCACAAGCCTCCACTCAATCAACCGGAGGGGGTATGGAGCATACTCCACCACGCTACACCACTGCGGGTTAGTGTAGGTGTTTTTGCGGCTAATAGCCGGGACTAACGGCTTAACGTGCCATCCGAAACATGGAATCATCTTATTTTTTCCGACAATCTGGTGATTCAAGCCTGTAAAGCGCTTACCAACCAAAAGACAGTCTCACAAAGTGATTACGACAATGTCCCCATCTGGAATCCGACGCGTCTTAGGTCTTATTCATTACATTATTTTCGAATAATTATGTAAGTACCCGAGGAATTACAAAATACATACATAAACTCACGCCTATTTCCGACCGGGGTAAGCAGAGATTGTGGAATTCCATTTGCTTCGATCCTGACACACTTCTTTCGCTTCCTCCACATTCATCTATCGTTTCATAGACCCATGCCGGTTCAGAGTAGATCGTAAGTACTAAACCTAAGGACATCTCCAATTTTCGTCAATGTAGGTCCTTCCAGGAGGAGCTCGGTGGCGCAGCGGTTAACGCGCTCGGCCTGCGATTGTTGAAGTAAAGCAACTTTCGCAAAGGCCGGTCATAGGATGGGTGACCACAAAAAAAAAAGTTTTCATCTCGAGCTCCTCCGTGCTTCGGAAGGCACGTTAAGCCGTTGGTCCCGGCTGCATTAGCAGTCGTTAATAACCATCAATCCGCACTGGGCCCGTGATGGTTTAAGGCCCGATCTCCCTATCCATCCATAGGGAAGGCCCGTGCCCCAGCAGTGGGGACGTTAATGGGCTGATGATGATGATGTCCTTCCAGATCTTCCTCTGCCAGCCCTACCACCAACCTTCGCTGTATATACTTACTGCTTTCGTAATCCTATTATCCTTCATCCGCTCTACGTGTCCAAACCAACTATCATCATCATCAATTTAAGAGCCACGCTCTTGTCGGTGTAGCATTTTCCATTCCAGTGTATCAAAGGCCAATTCCTTGACTTCCCTATAAGACACGACGTTAACCTTTTCTTTAATCTGTTCCATGTAAGCTCTTCTTGGTCTTCCCCTAACCAACCAACCAACCAAGCAACCAACCAACCCAACCAACCAATAAACCAACTACGCAATGAGAAAATAGGTGATTTTCACGTTAAATCTATACAACGCCATCTATATATCCTTATTGAGGTATTTGGCATATTAATTGATATCGGTATAATGCCTTTAAATTCGGGATGTAAAATCAAACGTCCCTAAATCGGTTCCGCACTAAACGGGGCATAAAGCAACGAATTTGTACAAAGCGCTGACACCGACAAAACATTCTGATCACCACCAATTACCACTGTGTACCCCGTAAATACACTTACCATCGTCTCTTTCCAGCACAGGGTAAAACTCTACAGTTGTCTCTTTCCAACACGTTTTGACAAAGAGTTCTTATCTCGACTCCTGACTGGCAAAAGGCTTTGTTGCCAGAATTGAGGTAGACAAACATCAGCTTTAAATATTGAGTAGAGAAGTTCAAATTACATTGGTAGGCTTTGTAGAGTTTGCTAGGATTAAGGAAGATCAGAAATGGCTTCTAAAATGTTCTTAATAGAGTTGGTTTTAAAGGATTAAGTCTTAATACATAATTCGTTAAGGATTACGTAACGAGATAATGATAGAGGTATTACAGCCGTGGTAATAAAGTTTACATTCGCTTACCGCCCGGGGCTATTAATAAAATAAAATTACTGACTACTCCCCTATGTGGGCGGGGCGTGAACCGAATATCGTTTAAGTTTCGTAGCGATGTCGCGCCGGACGGACGCGCGCTGTTACTCCCGATTTAAAAAATAAGCAATATTTTTAGCCTGTTACAAATTCGCGCCCGAACTACTTTTATTATTTTTAAAATAAAAAAAAATAAAATGCATGTTTTGTGCTAGTGTTTTATAAAAGTGATATTTTAAAATTCATATTCATAAAGACTGTTTGTAAACAAAGCAATAAAAGGACTTAATTACAAAAATGGATTCCGAAATCGTGGAAACGCAAACGAAAAAGCCGAAGCCATTTTCAATAGAATCTTTAATAGGGAGTGATAAAAACAGAAAATCACCGGAGATAGACATAGAGAACAACATTTCGGAACATTCTAGAACGTCAGAAGAAGAAGATGGAGAGAGATTGGACGGATTAAACCGGATGAGATATTATTTTAACGCGCCATTTCTACAACAAAATGGCGTATCATTTCCTTTTCTTCTGGGTTATCCAGAGCCGTGGTTGTCGAGGGTTTTAGGGTCGAATCCGCCGGCGTCCACGCAGGAGAAAGAAGATGACAAGAGAGAGAGTCCAGTGAGTGTTGGGAGTGAAATAGAGAGTGACGGCGGAGAGGACAATACGCAAGGTTTGTATCATTTTGTATTTACCGATGAGGATATTTTTCTCAGCCTAAGCCAAGTTGAAACTGATAGGATAAAAAAAGATAGAAAGGCGAGAAGTACCTAACCGCTGCAATGAAAAAAACAACGTAAATTCAACTCAAACTCAAAAACATCTTTATTCTTTTGGTAACATACCTAGTTACATTTTGAATCAATTTTTTACATAATTACCTATATTTTTTGTCGAACGTCTCATCCGCCTAAAACTACTGCAGCTTCTCACAACCTGTATAGCCGGGGAAAAGTAGCTGCAAGAAAAATCTCGGCACAGGACCCTAGACGTTCTTACAAAGGGTAGTTTCCTAGGTCAAAGATAAACTATGAAATTCTAATTACTTACTCGTAATAAAGACAGATCTAAATGTGACAAAAAACGCTTTATTTTTTTTCTATTTTAACATAATACGTATAAGTATATGAATTTCAACAAAGAAAAATGTAATACTGAGGAGCTCGGTGGCGCAGCAGTAAACGCGCTCGGTCTGCGATTGTTGAAGTTAAGCAACTTTCGCAAAGGCCGGTCATAGGATGGGTGACCATAAAAAAAAAAGTTTTCATCTCGAGCTCCTCCGTGCTTCGGAAGGCACGTTAAGCCGTTGGTCCCGGCTGCATTAGCAGTCGTTAATAACCATCAATCCGCACTGCGCCCGCGTGGTGGTTTAAGGCCCGATCTCCCTATCCATCCATAGGGAAGGCCCGTGTCCCAGCAGTGGGGACGTTAATGGGCTGATGGTGATGGTATTGATACTTGGCCGGACAAATCGGAGCGTTGAAGGCTCTCACCCGGCCAGGAAAGCTAGTTGATGTCTTTAGTTTGAATTAATTATGCTTATCGCAATCGGCCCACTAGGGTAGATTAATTGGGTCGTGTACTAGGTTCGAGATAAATTATGAAATTCTGATTACTAAATAAAGACAGATCTAAAACTAACGGAAAACATTTTCTTTTTCTACATAAACAGCCTATATACGTCCCACTGCTGGGCACAGGCCTCCCCTCAATCAATCGGAGGGTGTATGGAGCATACTCCACCACGCTGCTCCACTGCGGGTTGGTGGAGGTGTTTTTACGGCTAATAGCCGGGACCAACGGCTTAACGTGCCCTCCGAAGCACGGAATCATCTTACTTTTTCGGACAATCAGGTGATTCAAGCCTGAAAAGTCCTTACCAAACAAAGGACAGTCTCACAAAGTGATTTCGACAATGTCCCCATCGGGAATCGAACCCCGACCTCCAGATCATGAGCCTAACGCTCTAACCACTAGACCACGGAGGCTGTTTTCTTTTTTCTATTTTACTTATTTATGAATTTTAGTCAAGAAAAACGTAATAATAAGTCCGATATTTTATCACTTTTTCTACGACGTCAGTGTGCTTTTTCATACAAGGTCCATAGTCATTTCGTGTTTTAAAAAAATAAACAATACAATACAATACAAATACACTTTATTGCACCAAAATAAAAAGAAATAATTACAAAAAGTCTCTTAACTAAGTACATGGCAAATGGCGGCCTTATCGCATAAAGCGATTTCTTCCAGACAACCATAAGGTGAGGATATAGTTTAAAAAAAATTGAAAGATTTCGGGTACAATCTATACATACAACTTAACAATATATACATGCAAATAAATATATAACATACAAATATAATATACGTATAGTACCTAACCTATATACATAACCTAGCATATATACCTACTTATATAAATAGTACACACAAAATACCTAATAATAAGCAACTCAAGAGATTCAGAAAATAAAGTGATTTGACTAGTTGGTAACTACCCTATTATTTAAAAACAGTCCTCTCAGCCGTTGGATTGAAATTGATCGAAAAAAATGGAGGTTTTGATTAAGAATGTGATAATTCAAAAAGGCGCTTTTGTGGTTTTCACTACAAAGCGACGTTTTGGACCCATAAATCTAAAATCTCACACTTTTGACCCTCAAAATCACACACCTATTTACCCAATTAGTGCTGGCTCCTTCAAAAACGGAACACCGTCACGGCACTCGACATGTGCATCTGCACCGTGAAATTGTGTCGCATTCTAAACGAGGCACAATGCGCTGATTTTAGCGCGAAATTACTATAACAAGCTGACAGCTGTCATTTTAAACGAAAAAATTATACAAATCAAATCAATCAATTTATTTGCGAGAACACATAGAATACAAAAAAGGTGGTAAAATATTAAAATAACAATGTTGTGATGTATTCGGCCTGCATGCAGGCGTACAAATATACATAAGAAAATAAAAAATAAAGAAATGGTACATTGAAAGAAAATTATTGAAAATATACTTATTATTAAAAAATTACAAAATACCTACCTACTGAAAACGTTACTCTCTCTCTCTCTCTCTCTCTCTCTCTCTCTATTTAAGAGCTGCGCTCTTGTCGGTGGAGTAATCGCCATTCCTCTCTTCTTCCCGCCAAAACCTTCACCTCCCGATACGACACGACCTGCACCTTCTCTTTTATTTGTTTCATAATGTCAAATGAAAAAGTGCTGGAAAGAGTTGAAGAAAAGAGAACCATATTGAAGACCATAGAGAACCGGAGAGGAAATATGATTGACCACCTGATACGACAGGATTCATTTATAAAAAACATTATAGAAGGAAAAATTTAAGGGAAGAGAGGAAGGGGTAGACCTAGGATAATATTTATGAAAACGTTACTAGGGACTTAAAAATGACAAAAACAAAATGATATAATATATCACTAAAGACATTAAATTGTTTTAAGTTTACGCGGTTATTATCTTTAAAACTAAAACTTAACACAAAACATTATAATTAAAACACATAATAACGGGTTCTAACCGCGTTTAAATCAAAGATATGAGACTCCCGATATTTCGACACTGTTGCAAGTGCTATGATCACGGGATGACTGATGATGTCATGGCACTTGCAACAGTGTCGAAATATCGGGAGTCTCATATCCCTGATTTAAACGCGGTAAGAACCCGTTTTGTATGTACCTAATTACCTAATTTATTATTCTAATCATATTATTTTCTTGTTTTCGCAAAATCGCGTAGGTACCCCATTAAAATTTCAACGGCAACAGGGTTTTCGCAAAAATATTTACACAAACATTTAAAGTAATGCATTACGTGACTCAAATATATCACTGATCCCGAAACGGTTACAGATTAGTGATGTAGCGATACATATCAATTTTGTATGAAAATTCATAGGTACACACATACATACAGAGTGTAAGTGACATCGTAACAAAAACTCTGAGGTATTTTTCAGACCATGATTCTGAGTTGAAATCAAGTGGATTTTCCTGATCGACGGAAAATTCCACTTGCTAATATTAACTCAGAATCATTGCCTGAAGCATCCCCCTCAGTATTCGTTGCGATGACACTAACACCCTGTATACTCACGCCTATTTCCCACTGGGGTAAGCAGAGGCAGAGGCTATGGAATTCCATTTGCTTCGATCCTGACATCTTATGCATTCTACATTTATCAATCGTTTCTTCACTCCACCGCCGCCGCGTGAGCATTGTCGTAAGTAAAACTTCCGGTGTCGAAAAATTACTACTATAACCCAATTGTCTAGTTGCCTAGGTCAATCAATTATGAAACATCGATTACTATATAAAGACAGGGGGGTTAAAATGGCCACATCGAAGCAATTCATCTAAGAAAGCAATATTGCTATTTGACATTTGTTTGCATTGCACACTTACTTTTATATGCGCAGATGTCAAATTGCAACATTGCTTTCTTAGATGAATTGCGTCGATGTGGCAATTTTAACCCTCCAGATCTAAATGTGACAAAAAATGTTTCTTTTTCCTATTTATGTAACTTGTTTATGAATTCTAATAAAGAAAAATTTAAAAATACCTAACTGCGACATTTTGTCACGTTTTTCTATGACGTCTCAGTCTGCTTTTTCATAAATTTCCATAGTAGTTTCGTGTTTTGACGTTTAGTAAAAAGTAACTGATTTGACTAGTTGGAAACTAGCATATTACATCTATCACAAGATGAACTAAGCACCCACATCTCACCGAGCTTTCTGTTAGACCAACGTGATAGGTGAGCCGTATCGCCGTCTGTAATGGTCGAGACAACTGTGTTAGTGAAAACTGCACTTAAGATAAATTAACTCATTGGTGCAAGTTCGGTACCGGGTATCGAACCGGCGCGCTCCTTGATTAAGCAAACCGGTATACCAAAGGATTACAGTGACTATTTATAAATTCAAATTCAAATTCAAAAATATCTTTATTCAGTTGGTAACAAAGTTACACTTTGAATCGTCAATTTTTACATAACGAACGTCTCATCCACCTAAAACTACTGCAGCTTCTCACAACCTGTATAGCCGGGGAAAAGAAGCTGCAAGAAAAACCAAGGCAAATAAAGATACATTGGTGCTAATTCCTGTAAACACCATCTAATTTTATTTTAAGTTATATCTGTCAATTTCTTATCCCCCGAAAAGGAAAGGGACGGGTAATCGACAAGCATAAAATTTATGGAACACACGTTAATTTTAAACACAAATCTAAAACAACCGTCTGAAAATTTTGCATTGGATAATAACCCGACAGAATTAAGTTGACCACACGTCTAACGGTTTGCATACCAGCGAGATACATTTTTCATTCACCCGGGTTTTTCATTCATTTACTCATCATCATGACCAGCCCATTAACGTCCCCACTGCTGGGGCACGGGCCTTCCCTATGGATGCATAGGGAGATTCATTTACTCATTTTGTCTAAAATTAAGAGCTGTGAATTATCCGCCCCTTTCCTTTTCGGCGGATAAAAAAATGACAGGTATAACTTAAAGTAAAATTAGGAGGTGTCTGCAGGAATCGGGGCCGTTATGTACGCAGACCAAGTCGCGGGCGATCTGTAGTACATTAATAAATCGGTATAATAAAGAAAACATTTATTCCAATGCATTTGGTTTCCAAACGATTTAACACCTAAACCGATCGCATGCGTTCTAAATCTAAATTCAAATATAATTTCGAATTCCGAACGCATTCATCGGCGGGGACTTTGTGTCTACCAACTTATCGTTTGCCGTCGTGTAAATAAAATCCTTAAATAAAGTGACACTTTTGCAGTTGAAATAAAGGTTAGGAAGGATTAGTTGAAGTTTAGAAGTGGTAAATGTAATGTGGTAAGGTTTCCCGCGTCGATAACTGTCAATCGTCGGCGAAACGTTCATAATGTACGAATTATATTTTATTTGCGAATCTCGTATTTATGTTTCTTTACAAGGAAATAGAATTGCATTTTCAAATGTGTACGTGTTGTGAACTGTTTTTTAAATGAAGAACTTTCCATGCTACGTTCAATAATAAAAATAGGAACGTTACCTTCGTTTAACCTTCTAATATCATGGATGACAGACAGATGCATCTTTTATCTTTGTTTTTGGGTATCTCATGATGAACCTTGATATTACACCCAGATGCTGATGACGAGGAGCTCGATGGCGCAGCGGTAAACGCGCTCGGTCTGCGATTGTTGAAGTTACGCAACTTTCGCAAAGGCCGGTCATAGGATGGATGACCACAAAAAAAAAAATTCATCTCGAGCTCCTCCGTGCTTCGAAAGGCACGTTAAGCCGGCTGCATTAGCAGTCTTTAATAACCATCAATCCGCACTGGGCCCGCGTGATGGTTAAGGCCCGATCTCCCTATCCATCCATAGGGAAGGCCCGTGCCCCAGCAGTGGGGACGTTAATGGGCTGATGATGATTACACCCAGATGCTTATTTAGACTTAGGTAGCAACATAATTCTATACAAATTACAAAATCTGATCCATATATCAATCAACATTTACTTTTGTATAGGTAAGTCTTTGGCATAACATTGTATTTTTTAATAATTATGTACTAGAGTAATGAGAAAATACGTTTTTATCCCGTTGGAGTTATACAGCGCCATCTATTCTTTTTTGGGAACATCGCCTGGGAAGGCCATCATAAGGTTAAATCTCCTGTTTATTCTGGGTAAAAAGATAAATTAAGAATGCAACGGTGCTAATTCCTGTAAACACCATCTAATTTTATTTTAAGTTATATCTGTCATTTTCTTATCCGACGAAAAGGAAAGGGACGGGTAATCGACAAGCATAAAATTTATGGATCACATCTAAATTTTAGGCAGAAACTTAAAAAGCCCTCCCACAATTTGATAGTGGCAAATAACCCGACAGAATTAAGTTAACTGCACACGTCAAACGGGTTACATACGAGGTTATTCATTCATTTTAAAATTAACAGTTGTCAATCATCTGTCCCTTTCCTTTTCGGCGGATAAGAAAATAACAGGTAGTTATTTATTTAATGGTATAACTTAAAATAAAATTAGGATTTGTCTGCAGAAATCGGAGCCAATGCTTTTCCAATTTATCTAAGGTCAAAAAAGTCCTGCGGTCAATAGAGGGTTGTTTTATAGAATGACAGCCGACGGACAACGGAGAGAAGACATCGTAACGAATACTGAGTTGAATGATTCAGACCACGATTTTGAGTTGTTAATATTAAGGCCCTGCGCAGACGACAGACTATCCGTGACGCACTTTTTAGTCTGTGAAAATATAACCTATGCAATTATATGCAGTAACGCGCCGGACTTTTTGCGCGTCGTGTGCGTTACTGCATATAAGGCCCTGCGCAGACGACAGACTATCCGTGACGCACTTTTTAGTCTGTGAAAATATAACCTATGCAATTATATGCAGTAACGCACACGACGCGCAAAAAGTCCGGCGCGTTACTGCATATAATTGCATAGGTTATATTTTCACAGACTAAAAAGTGCGTCACGGATAGTCTGTCGTCTGCGCAGGGCCTAAGTGGCATTTTCCGTCTAACGACTCAGAATCAGAATCATGGTCTAAATCACCCCACTAACATTCTGCGTGCCAACTAGTCAAATCGGCTACTTTTTACTAAACGTCAAAACACGAAATTACTATGGAATTTGTATGAAAACGATTACTGTGACGTCATAGAAAAACATGATAGAATGTCGCACTTATTACGTCTTTCTTGATTAAAATTCATAAATAAGTTAAATAGAAAAAAGAAAGTGTTTTTCTTTAGTTTTAGGTCTGTTTTTATTTAGTACTTAATCAGAATTTCATAATTTATCTTGAACTTAGTAATAATAATAATAATAAAAAACTTTATTTAGGTAAAATCTACGACACACATATACATTTACAACATTAAAATATACACACATAACATTACTAACATAACAACATTAACATTATTAGTACTAACATGACAACATAATATTACAACATATACTCACGCCTATATCCCAATTAGGGTAGTCAGAGACCCATGCTTTCTGTTAGACCAACGTCATAGGTAATCTAGAATGACAAACAGAATCGTCACGTAACTTTCGCTAATAAGGATAATAAGATTACGTATAAGTAGTTTAATTTTAATACCGATACCCGACGATAATCTACAATAATGCTGAAAGGAGCGATCTCCTTCCCATCGAATACGCAATGCAAACAAATCAAATACGCAATGCAAACAAATCCAATAGCAATATCGATTTTTTAGATGAATTGCTTTGGTGTGGCCTTTTTAACCCCCTTCTGGAGTTCTGGAGTTAGTCAGGGATCAAATCTTAGCCCTCTATTATAATTATCTTGCTTATTAACGATCTTCCGGAAATTATACAACACTTCTGTTGCTCTGCGCAGATGATATCAAGTTACTTAAGTCAATTTGATCTGTGGAACAAAGTAAGAAACCGTCAAAACAAACAGGTCGTTTGACATAACGGCGTAGGGCGGTGGGCAGTAAAAACGAGGCCACGTCAGCGGCCCGCCCTATCCCTGTCCGGTTGCCATACAGTTTAATGACCACTCGAGTTGAACCAAAAAAACGGGAGCATTTTTATCGGCAAATACTTATTTAACGTCGTCATTCTCTTCAACTTTGATGCAGTTCGCCTGGAAGAGATTGCTACCTAGCAATAAGGCCGCCTATTATTTTAATAAGTCACGTCAAAAAAAAAAGTAGATCGTACTGAAACTTTTCTAACGACATGTCCAATTTGGTCAATGTACGTCCTTCTAGGTCTTCCTCTGCCAGCCCTACCACCTTACCGCACTTGCACCAATGAGTTATTAATTTATCTTAAGTGCTTAAGTCACTAACACAGTCCTCTCGGCCATTATAGACGGGTATACAGCTCACCTATCACGTTGGTCTAACAGAAAGCTCGGTGAGATGCGGGTCGATCAACTTTTTTAAGACAGTAGTTAAACAGACACATACATACATAAACTCACGCCTATTTCCCACCGGGGTAAGCAGAGACTATAGAATTCCATTTGCTTCACAAACAGAAACAGAAACAGGACAGTGTTCAGTAGTTAAACAGAAACTTTGCAAATAGGTTATTATAAGGTTAGTGATTCTTTAGAAGATATGAATGCATGAGATTAACTGTCTGAGAACTGATATTAGGCAGCTAAATTACTCAATTGTATAAAAATATCTAATGTTTGTTTTTTTAAAGAACGTCTAGGGCCCTGTGCCGAGGTTTTTCTTGCAGCTTCTTTTCCCCGGCTATACAGGTTGTGAGAAGCTGCAGTAGTTTTTGGCGGATGAGACGTTCGTTTTGTAAAAATTGACGATTCAAAGTGTTACTATGTTACCTACTGAATGAAGATATTTTTGGATTTGAATTTACCTCAACTCCTTGGGTCTTCATCATCATCACTAATTTAAGCGCCACGCTCTTGTCGGTGTAGCATTCTCCATGCTACTTTTTTAGGGACAAATAGGGCAGTGGTTTCCCTCTTGCCTTCCGCCCCGCAGTACTCTGTCTGACGCGAAAGGGACGGCCCAGAGTAGTCTGTTTCAAAGCCGTACTAGGACTCCTGTCCTGTTCTTGGGGCTTGGGTCAAAGTGTAACTATGTTACCTACTGAATAAAGATATTTTTGAATTTGAATTTGGTGCTTAGTCCATCTTGCGATGGACGTACTTCTGACTATTCCAGGATTATAGTCGTAATTATATTGCGTGTTCATCATCATCAATTTAAGAGCCAACGCTCTTCTCGGTGTAGCATTTAAAATACTCTCCATGCTACTATTTTAGGGGAAAATAGGGCAGTGGTTTCCCTCTTGCCTTCCGCCCCAATATTACGTGTTACAGTTATGTTATTACAAACCTTATAGCTAACATAACTAAGTACTTATGAGTAATCTTCTTCTTATCGTGTGGATTGTGAGGTGGAATACCAGCCTCATCAACCCTGGTGTCAGGGTTACTACTGAGCCGCCAAAGGCCCCTGATATGACTCATATAACGACAACATACTTACATCAGTAAGTAGTAACCGGGACCAACAGCTAACGTGCCTTCGAAAGCACGGATCACCTTACTAAGTGAGTGATAAGGACATAACATAAGTTCTTTTTCTTGCCAGGAAACGACTCAGAGCCAGATCTAGAAGATTCAAGCACGGAACCGAGGGAAAGTAAAGCAAGAAGAAGAAGAACCGCATTCACTTCTGAGCAGCTTCTAGAACTAGAGAGGGAGTTTCACGCCAAGAAGTACCTTAGTCTTACGGAGAGGTCGCAGATAGCCTCCGCCCTCAAACTCAGTGAGGTCCAAGTGAGTAGCATCTTCTCTTATCGTGTGGGTTGTGAGGTGGATTACCAACCTCACCAACCCTGGTGTCAGGGTTATTATTGAGCCGCCAAAGGCCCCTACGACCATGTAACGACTACTTTCTTACATCAGTAAGTAGTAACCGGGACAATTAGCTTAACATGCCTTCCGAAGCACGGATCATCTTACTTTCGGACAATCAGGTGATCAGCCTGTAACGTCCTAACCAAACTAGGGATCACAAAGTGATTTTTGTGATTTGTCCCCACCGGGATTCGAACCCGGGCCTCCGGATCGTGAGTCCAATGCTCAACCACTGGACCACAGAGGCCGTTAGTGAGCAGCATGATATCGATTTTTGTTTTTATAGCACGTGTCGCACACAGTTGTTGTGGTGCTCTGCCTGGTGTGTAGAAGATGTTAAAGAATACAGCGACTTTGAGTTGACCACGTTTTTTTATTAAATTAATTAGGCACACACAATTTGCGTTATTACACAGTTGATCGTAGAAAAAAAAAGGAAGAAAGTATTGCTATTTTATAAATAAAAAAGTAAAAAATAATAATTTTGTTGGATGTTGCCAACAGCACGGGGCCCACAGGTGGCGGATAGTGGAACGGCCAACTGGGCTACCACGGCTTTTACCGACTGGGCTCCGTGCGCAATCGATTCCACTCCATTCCATTCTATTCTAGTCTATTCTATTCATCATCATCAGCCGTACGACGCCCACTGCTGGGCATAGGCCTCCCCCAAGGATCTCCACGACGATCGGTCCCGCGCTACCCGCATCCAACGGCTTCCCGCGACCTTTACCAGATCGTCGGTCTACCTTGTAGCGGGCCTACCCACTGAGCGTCGTCCGACACGTGGTCGCCATTCCAGAACCCTTCCGCCCCAGCGGCCATCGGTTCTCCTCGCTATGTGTCCTGCCCACTGCCACTTCAGCTTTGCAATTCTCCGAGCTATGTCGGTGACTTTAGTTCTCCTGCGGATCTCCTCATTTCTGATTCGATCCAGCAGGGAAATACCGAGCATAGCTCTCTCCATTGCCCGCTGAGCGACACCGAGCCTCCTCACGAGTCTATTCTATTACATGGGGATAAACATAGTTGGCGAGAAGTGGGTGTGAACACTATAAGTACACATCTCGTTCGTTACATAAAACTCACACCTACACTCTTGACTTCATATTATTGTTGGTTCTTTAATGATTGAATGTAGAGCGACTAAGGAATGTCGTTCAAGGCAAAACTACACTTAAGTATGTAGTATAACATTGGGGAAGGTTATAGGGTGTTAGTGACATCGTAACGAAAACTTTTGAGGGATTTAGCTCAATATTCTGAGTTTATATTATTATCAAGTAGAATTTTCCGTAGCAAAAGTATGGAATGGAAAATAATAAAAAAAAAACTTTAAAATTTTCATGAATTTTCCGACAGGAAATTCCACTTGATGTCAACTCAGAATCATGGTCTGAATCATCCTCCTCAGTATTCGTTACGATGTCATTAACACTCTGTATCAGTGTTGCCCTCTGGGTAAATTTTCACTGAACTCTGGCCTTTTTGGTGAGCTGCGGCACCCATATTTCTTTATGTTTTCCAACTAAATATTAATGTGTGTATATTTTAATGTTCTAAATATATATATATATATATATATATATATGTTTCGTAGGTTTTACCTATTCCAGCTGCATTAGTAGTCGTTAATAACCACCAATCCGCACTGGGCCCGCGTGGTGGTTTAAGGCCCGATCTCCCTATCCATCCATAGGGAAGGCCCGTGCCCCAGCAGTGGGGACGTTAATGGGCTGGTGATGAATGAGGTTTTACCTAAATAAACTTTTTTATTATTATTATTTTTTATATGTATAATACACCCACCCCTCGCTAGCTATGTTTAAGGCCCATGTAATAGGAGACGAGCCTATTGTCACCTGGCACAAACCCTGGATACCACGTGATAACAATTTTCCATGATCCAAACATGAACAAAATTATATTTTGTAGAATATGTTACAAAAATAGAAAGAAAGAAAGAAACATTTATTATTTAGGACACCACAGACACGGATTACATATATATACCTACATTATAATGACATCACATCAGAAGTCAACGCACACACGAAATATTTTCTATATAGAAACATGGAAAACGAACACAGAAACTTATACCTAAATTAAATGTGACGTCATGTCGGCTTACCCATGTGTAGTGGATGGTGTCCCGTATAAAAGGTCCTCACTCAGCTTATGCGACGCTGGTATTCTGTGAGGCCTGAAAATACAAACTTAACCAAAACCCTTTTTTCACAGGTGAAAATATGGTTCCAAAACCGCCGAGCAAAGTGGAAGCGGGTCAAAGCAGGCCTGGCATCAGGCAGCCATGGCGGCAAGAACACAACTGGCACCAAGATAGTGGTGCCAATTCCGGTGCACGTCAACAGGTTTGCCGTCAGGACCCAGCACCACCAGATGGAGAAGCAGAACCTGCAGTTCCGGCTTGACCGGAGTCAGCCGCTGCCTGGTGAGTTCCGTCAATCAATAATTCTTGTAATAGATGGATAAGAATATCTCCTTTCAATCAAAAAAAGAATTATCAAAATCGGTTCATAAACGACGAAGTTATTCCCGAACAAACATAAAATATATATATATATATATCGGTCGAATTGAGAACCTCCTCCTTTTTTTGAAGTCGGTAAAAATAAGCACAATAGGCGGAATTATGGCGGGCTTTAGCTAGAACATCACCGATTGAGAAATTGGTCGGTGTACTGCGGAACGGAAGGCGATTGGGGCAACCACCGTTTTACACGCCCTATCTATGGAGTATTGAAGGCGATTACTCCACCGACAAGAGCGCAGCTCTTTAATAAAGAGAGAGAGAAAGGCGCAATTTCTGCCGGACAACCTTAGGGTGAAAGAAGTTTGTGCGTTCGAGCGCGGGATGGTGCAATATAATAAAATGAAAAAATAAAATAAAAAAAGTATTAATAAGAAATAGAAAAATAAACATTATAAGTAATCTGCCAACATAAATACAACATAAAAAAATGTTTTCTTTAATACAATATACCGTAAATAACTGTATACAGGGTGTTAGTGACATCGAAACGAAAACTTTGAGGGATGATTGAGACCATGATTCTGAGTTGACATCAAGTGGAATTTACCGTCGCAAAATTATAGAACGGAATATAATTTAAAAAATATATATTTTTATGAATTTTCCGACAGGAAATTCCACTTGATATCAACTCAGAATCATGGTCTGAACCATAAAATACAATATAAGTACATAACCTCTTACTAAGTTTTTGTGTCAAGAAGTCTGTTAAAGTAAGATTTTTCCTTACAGGTAGCCTCATGCAGTCTCAAACATCAGCGTTTTGCTCCAAAGTCGATTCAAGACAAGAGAACCCACTTGACCGAGTATATGACACCAACATGAGATTAGCGGCCATAAGCCAGAGTTTAGGGCAAAATTTGACCCAAAATCTGGGGCAAAACTTGCCCCAAAATTTAAGTCAAAATTTGCCCCAGAATTTAGGTCCAAATCTAAGGTTTGCTAATGGAAGACATAGTTAAAGATTAAAAATAAGGATTTTACGGACCATAGTGGGATCAGAATAGTTTAGGAGTTATTATTGTATGTATTATATAAACATATAGAAAGAAAGAAAGAAAGAAACGTTAATTATAAAGGGACACCACATTACCAAATACAAAACAAATAACAAATATATAATTTAAGACACGGAGTAACACATAACTTACAATCAAAACACATAATAAAAACAACATACACGAGAAATACAAATAATTGAGTGTATGGACTGGTCAACGATGGTGGTGGTGTCCTTTATAAAAGGGCCTCACTCAGCATAAGCCGCGGCGCGAGCCACGACGCTGGTATTCTGTGGACTCTGCTAAGTGAGGCACGGAAGCCTATACAGCCTATATACGCCCCACTGCTGGGCACAGGCCTCCCCTCAATCAACCGGAGGGGGTATGGAGCATACTCCACCACGCTGTTCCACTGCGGGTAATAGCCGGAACCAACGGCTTAACGTGCTCTGCACAGGATCATCTTACTTTTTTGGAGAATCAGGCGAGTCAAGCCTGCAATGGTCGTACCTAACAAAGGACAGTCTCACTAAGTGAATTCGACAATGTCCCTATCGGGAATCGAACCCAGACCTCCAGATCGTGACCTCAACGCTCTAACCACTAGACCACAGAGGCTGTCACTAAAATATGTCTTATATTTATAAAAAAAAAATTATAATAAACAGTTGAACGTATTCTGTTTGTTTCTAACTCCCAGTCTAAGGGGGTTAAATAGGCCACAGAGAAGCAATTCACCTAAAAAGCAATATTGCGATTTGACATTTGCGCAATGTTAAGAAATGTCAAATAGCAATATTGCTTTTTTTGATGTGACATTTTTAACCCGTCCCGTACACGTATGAATAGAATAACTACTGTATATTTAACCTGTCCTGAAACTATGTAGAAAAAAAATGATTGAGTAAGTATTTAATTAGTGAAAATGTAAAGCAATATATTGCCTTCCCATTTACCAAAATGGCGAATATATTTTTTTGTAAATTTGTTCTGATCCTCGTATTATTATGTAGATTGTAGATTTAGTGTAAAAATAATGTTTAATTTAAGATTATTGCCTAATATTGTATAAGATTTGAATATTAAATCGTGTGATAATGTATTTTTTCTTTTTTTCCCTATCAATGTTAGCCGCACGTGATGACTAAATCTTAGATCGTCAAACCAGTGGAATTCGTTGGAAACAAAGACGCCCAACTGGTCACCCGCGGGCCTTTTATCTTATATATAGTACCGGGTGAAAGCCAGAGCTCCCCATTTGTCCGGCCAAGTAGTTAATGCCATAAGTAGAAAAAAACTTTTCTATTGCTTAATAAAGATTTCCTCAGAGGGTATTCACTACATGGCTGAATTTCCGAAACAGCTGTGTACCTACCTATAGGTATAAAAACTACCAATAAATTTAAAAAAAAATGCAAAAATAAATAAACCAGACTATCCCAAAAAATCCAACACCATGGCCACCCTCCGCTCAAAGTCAGGGGTGAACAATAAAATGAGCAATCTTTCATTTTCATTGTCGAACTGTCAGAGGGTATAGTTGAATGCTTCTGACAGTTCATGAGTGACAGCCGCTGTCAAATGAAAGTGGCGTAACGGAGTCGACTTATTTCGTGACAGAAGAGTGAAAGAAGTGAGATGTAGAAAATCAATATATAATAAAAATGTTTATTTAACAAAAAAAAATACAAGTTACAGAATTTCCTACATACTAGACATTTTGACATTACATAAATACACTCTGCCTCTTAAACTAGGTTTGCCTGTATCTTAGGAAGCAGTGTTCGGCCATGGAAGTAGGTAAGGTGCACAATGTGACCAGAAACACCAGGGGGTGTGCGTGTGTGGGTGTGTGTGTGTGTGTGAGAGATGTTATCATGTTAGGTAGATGATAGATATAACTCAATACATACGTTACAATAAAAAACAATAACTCTTTACTGCACATAAAAAAAACACATTATATAAACAATCAAACATTTTTTTTTTATTCTGACGTGACTTATTGCAGATTTGCCGCAAATGGCATTAATTACATACATAATTCCATAAACAATTACTACAAAAGGCGATTTTATTGCTAAGGCAATTTCTATGTCAATTACAAATTGGGCTAGTATCATCAATTGGTATCAGGTAACAGGAATTACAAAGTGATTTTTGTGATATATCCCCACCCAGATTCTAGCCCGAGACCTCCAGAGTTTACTTCTAAAAGTAAACACTGTAACTCATCATCATCATCTCCCTAGCATTATCCCGTTTGACACAGGGTCCGCTTACCTAACCTGAAGATTTGACAGGTCTGGTTTTTACAGAAGCAACTGCCTGTCTGACCTTCCAACCCACGAAGGGTAAACCAGCTCAATACAGGTTAGGTCACATACCTCTGAAAATGCATTTCTCGGGAATGTGGGTTTCCTCACGATGTATAAAGTAAACAAAGTAACTATTTTTAGAATATCTTTTTATGCTGTCCTAAAGATAAAAACAAACTAACATTCATTCATTTCAATATTTAAGTCACAAATCGATTGAATAACGCTACTTAGGACATTTCAAATCTGAACTAGAAATAAAAATATTATTGAATGACCACGCCCCTAAACAATTTCGCCCTAACTTGTGTAGGGTAACCACCAGTTATAGAATTTATGAACACGTTTAAGGATTTTTTTTGTTTGTGAATAATACAATCATGAGCTGAATAGTTCCAAATAATTGTTTCTTTTTTTATAAACTCACGCCTACAATTCCTAACGGGGTGAGCAGAGCTACAAGTAATCGAAAGACAACTTACAGCCGTTGTTGGTGCGAAGTCCTAAAATATCAGTCCATCACCCATAATAATGCTTCATCACGTGGGAAAGGACACAATCCCTCTGTCGGTTTTTACGACACACCCGAGATAGGCAGCTGAACGCGTTCTATATTTTTTATTCCTCAATACATCTATAAATAGAATAGATTGTTATGTAGTTTTGTAAGAAAAATATAGACTTAAAATTGTACCTAGGCGAGACCACGGGCCTAGCACCGTAAGCACGCGACTTCTTCTCACCGCGACAGAGATCGTCTGTCTCTTTCTGTGCAGTACTGTGAGAGAGTGACGGGTGATGTATGTCGAGGCGAGAAAGAGTCGCGCGCTTACGGTGCTAAACCCGCAGGTCGAGCCGATAGCTTCTTCTTTTCTTTTTTTTTTGACGTGACTTATTGTAGGTTTGCCGCAAATGGCATTAACTACTTCGCCGGATAAATGGAGAATGCTAAGGGCTCTCACCCGATACAAAATTTAGGACAACGCTGCCACCTAGGCACCCTCAAGCCTGTTGTCTTAAATGTAATAACTCTATACTTACTTTAGTAAATGGTTGCCCTCCGAAGCACGGATCATCTTACTTTCGGACAATCAGGTGATCACCCTGCAATGTCCTAACCAAATTAGGGGTCACAAAGTGATTTTTGTGATGTCCCCACCGGGATTCGAACGCGGTACTTACGTGAGCGCTGCTAGCTGACAGTTAACAATAATTCTCACACCAATTTCACTTTTAAAAGGACCCCCAAATGGCGTATAAACAACAATTATCCAATATTAAACTGCCGAATTACCGCCCGGGCAAACCCAATAAAAAGAAAACAAAAAAAAAACGTCACTTTCGCGCCCCTAGCGGGATAAACGGGACAAATGGTGGGTTACGCCTCCTGAGACTAGCGAATCCATTGTGATTTGGCCACCCGGTTTCATTTTCGATATAATAACTTCGTTTTTGGTTATGGACCGTTTAAAAGTCAGTAATACCTTAAGCGGGCTTCTATTAATTGATGAATGACAAAAATGGCTACTTGACAAACTGGATTTTTTTGACGTGACGCATTGTAGATTTGCCGCAGGTGGCATTAACTACTTGGCCGGACAAATGGGGAGCGCTGAAGGCTCTCACCCGGTACAACGTTTAAGACAACAGGCCTGAGAGTGCCCAGTTGGGCGCGAGCGCGAACCTCGGCTCAGGGCGTCGTCTGAGAGGAAAATATATTTGGAAGCATTAATATATGTGGCCTGAGGAATTGAGTGTGTGTTAGTTGGGAGGATCATGCTCGTCTTAGACCAAATGGCGCCGCACCGTTCATAATAACGCGAATTTATTTGAAGATTATCTTATGTTATGCTATCTACCCTATTTAGACAACAGCATGAAGAACAAGCGCGTAAAGTCAACATAACAACTGTGACAGTTAGCGCCAGATGTGCAGTTAATATCATTGTATATTGACACTATTTGTCACTAATCTGTGGGCGTGGCACAGTAACTATGGGACTATGGGAGTGACTCCGTAATGGTTCGTATGATGGATAGAATGTGTGCGAATTATTTAATTTATGCTTAAAATACTAACACGTAACATAAGCACCATTGCAAGATGAACTAAGTACAGTCATGAGCAATATAATGTACCCACTTTAGGACTCTGTCGCACTAACATATTTGACATTTAGTGAAACTTACAGTTCAATTTGTCAAAATTTGTTTTGTATCAGGTCTGAGTGCAGGTTTTTTTTTCTTGCCTTTTGCTGTAGAAACGTTGGGCCCATGGGGTCCAGAAGCACGACAGTTTTTAAAGACGATTTCAGCTCGCCTCATCGAGGCAACTTCCGACCCTAGAGCAGGCAGTTATTTTGCCCAAAGGGTCAGTTTGGCGGTGCAGAGGGGCAACGTGGCCAATGTTCTGGGGACTTTGCCTCGATGTGGTGAGTTGGAGGGCATTTTTTATTTATAGCTTTTTATTCCTTTTTTGGCGTGGCCGCTTACTATGGGTCTCGTGAGGAGGCTCGGTGTCGCTCAGCGGGCAATGGAGAGAGCTATGCTCGGTATTTCCCTGCTCGATCGAATCAGAAATGAGGAGATCCGCAGGAGAACTAAAGTCACCGACATAGCTCGGAGAGTTGCAAAGCTGAAGTGGCAGTGGGCAGGACACATAGCGAGGAGAACCGATGGCTGATGGGGACGACGCTCAGTGGGTAGGCCCGCTACAAGGTGGACCGACGATCTGGTGAAGGTCGCGGGAAGCCGCTGGATGCGGGCAGCGCAGGACCGATCGTCGTGGAGATCCTCGGGGGAGGCCTATGCCCAGCAGTGGGCGTCATACGGCTGATGATGATGATGATGATGTATTCGAACACCATCTAAATTCATCTTTTACCATGATGTGCCGTTCTGGTGAATATTACCATTTTGGGAACATTCCTGGTAGTTTTTTTTTGACGTGACTTGTTGTAGATTTGCCGCAGATGGCATTAACTACTTGGCCGGACAAATGGGGAGCGCTGAAGGCTCTCACCCGGTACAACGTTTAAGACAACAGGCCTGAGGGTGCCCAGTTGAGCGTGAACCTCGGCTCAAAGCGTTAAAAATATTTGAAAGAATTAATCGACCCCAGTGGGTCGATAGCGATAAGCGCTGATTGAGGGAAATCGTCGACCACGCCGGCGGGGTCCGCTGGGTCAGATTACCGGCAGTAAAAATCCGCAAAACTTATGTATAAAGAACTTTATTACCTAACCTTTAGGCAGATAAGGACAGAGTATAAGAAAGAACAATTCGAAAAAGAAAAACAGCCAGTGTCCTTACTATTAAAGAGTTTTTACAACAGGGACATTATCACTTTGGGAACATTCCTCACTCGTGTTATGGGATTTGAAAATTAAATGTATCATGGGGTGATTGTGACCCCATAACACCCCATGGTGTTATGGGGTCACAATGGTATTGTACTTACCACTAATGGAGAGGATCTACTTAAATGGCGGCAAACGAATTGTGATTTATTTTGCAGTTATTAATAATTTAATTCAATGCAAAAAAATTGTGATTCAGAACAGAATAGAATGCAAATACATACATACATAAATTCACGCCCGTAATCCCGAATGGGGTGGGCAGAGCCACAAGTAATCAAAGACAACTTGCAGCCACTGTTGATAGAATAGAATAGAAATAGTTTATAATAAAAGAGCGCCACACACAAAAGAAAATGTCATGGGAGCAAGCTACATAGGTTGCAAAAGTTCGCGAGGTGTAGAATTCTGTTCGAGTCCTATATCCCAACGGGGGATATAAGGAACAAACGTCAATTTTAGACAGAAATTCTAGACAACACTCAGTCAATAACCTGACAAAATTAAGTTAATCAAGGGAGTTAATATAATAGGGTGGTAGTGACATCGTAACGGATACTGAGAGGGATAATTCAGCACATAATTCTGAGTTAATATCAAGTGGAATTTTCCGTCGCAAAAGTATAGAATTGAAAATAAGTAATTAAAAAATAAACATTAATTTTGCGACGGAAAATTCCATTTGATATAACTCAGAACTATGGTCTGAATCATCCCTCAAAGTTTTCGTTACGATGTCACTTACAACCAGTATAATTATTATTTTGACGCATTTTAACAAACTTCGTGGTAAGTACAAACATTTTGTAGGGACGTATTTAGAGGCATTTCAGTTAGTTATTATATCACCAAAACTAAATCAGAGAAGTCAAATAGACAAGATAACGCATATTTCCCGTGATCTATTGGTTAGTGTTCGATTCCCGTTGCAGACATTGTCGAAATCACTTAGTGAGACTGGCCATTGTTTGGTCAAGACATTGCTTTAAACACCTGGTGGGTTACAAACGCCGCATCAAAGCAATTTATCTAAAAAAGCAATATTGCTATTTGACATTCGCGAAAATAAAAGTAAGTGCGCGTGCAAACAAATGTCAAATAGCAATATTGCTTTTCTAGCGTCAAACGGGTTGCATGCCAGCGGGTTATCATTCATTCACTGGTTCATTTTAAAATTAACTTCTGTCAGACATCCGTCCCTTTCCTTTTCGGTGGTTAAGAATTAAAATTAGGAGGTGTCTGCGGGAATCGGGGACCACCACCACCATAACGGCCTCTGTGGCAAAGTCGTTGAGCGTTGGACTCACGATCCGGAGGTCCCGGGTTCGAATCTCGGTGGGGGGACACATCACAAAAATCGCTTTGTGATCCCTAGTTTGCTTAGGACATTGCAGGCTGATCACCTGATTGTCCGAAAGTAAGATGCTCCGTGCTTCGGAAGGCACGTTAAGTGGTTGGTCCTGGTAACTACTTACTGATGTAAGTAAGTAGTCGTTACATGCGCCATCTCAGGGGCTTTAGCGGCTCAATCATAACCCTGACACCAGGGTTGATGAGGTTGGTAATCCCCTCATAACCCACACGATAAGAAGAAGACCACTACCATCACCATCAACCCAAACAATCCATAATCCATCACACCACCCTATATACCCCATCCGACCACTGCGTTGCGTATTCACAAATAGCGCGCCGTTTTAAATCTATATTCGTGTTACATTTGTGATGCTAATTCAGTCATTTGGACAAGTACAGCACTTGATGCCTAGTGATGGGACGTGGGGTAGTCGATATCGATAATCTGTGGTCACCCGGATTCAGAATTCAGAATTCAGAATCATTTATTCAATTTACGTCATTTCGCAGGGTGTTATGGCTGAGGAGAAGAAATGACAAGAAACTGCAACAGCAACACATCTTTTAAAAACCAATGAGGGTATACATTACAAGTTATTTAATAACTAGAGGATCAAACCATATAAATATGGCCGACTATCATACCTCCAATCACTCTAAATAGCACACCTTTGAACCGTGTTTCCCAGTTTAAATATCTTGGTCACATAGTCACTGAAAATTTATGTCATAATGCTGATATTGAGAGGGAGCGCAGAGGGTTATCGGTACGTGGTAATATGTTGGCACGCAGGTTTGCTCGGTGTTCAGCAGAAGTTAAAATTACGCTGTTTAAGGCATACTGTCAGACTTTTTATGCGGGCAGCCTGTGGGCCAACTTTACACTTGGGGCCTATAACGCTCTGCGTATCCAGTACAATAATGTATTTAGGGCTCTGTTTAGGCTCCCTCGTTACTGCAGCGCCTCAGGCATGTTTGCCGATGCTGGAGTCGACGACTTTTACGCGGTAATTCGCAAAAAAGTTGGCTCATTAGTACGCAGAGTGCGAGGGAGCACGAACAGCGTCCTTAGGATGGTGGGAGACCGGCTGGACTCCGCGCTGCTGGGCCGGTTCACCGAGCTGCACGTGTTGCGCCCGAGCGCACGGTGAGGTTGCCCATCTGCTTATTATCTACATTACTTGTTACTAACATAGCATGTAAGTTAATCATACTAACATATCTATGGACTGTAGTCTGAAAATAAATGATTTTTTTTTTTTATATCTCACATAGTGAACGAGTGCCCTCTGCACCGGTTCCCAGGTGGTATAGCCGAGCTGCATTGTGTGACGGATGCGGCAGACACTTGGTTAGGGGAGCTTCAGCTGGGTATATGATCCACGCAGGATATTTTATATAAGTAAAATTAAAAAGTATAATATGTATGTAGTAAGCATATAAAAGTAAATGCGCAATGCAAACAAATGTCAAATAGCAATACTTATTGCTTTTTAGACGGATTGCTTCGATGTGGCCATTTTAACCTCCCTGTTCACCTATCATGTTGGTCTAACAGAAAGCTCGGTGAGGTGTGGGTACTTAGTTCATTTTATGATGGATGTACCTCTGTCTACCACAAATGGGTTATAGTCGTGAGCTGATTTTAAGCTGTAGCCGCTGGTGCTGCTGTTTTTTTCATCGGTGGAGAAACCTCAGCGCTCCCCATTTGCCCGGCCAAGTAATTTGTAGCTATTAATTCGATTTCTTACCATCATAACATACATAACATAAACAGCCTAGGTATATACGTCCCACTGCTGTGCACAGGCCTCCCCTCAAGCAATTGGAGGGGGTATGGGGCATACTCCACCACGCTGCTCCACTGTGGGTTGGTGGAGGTGTTTTTACGGCAAATAGCCGGGACCAACGTCTTAACGTGCCCTCAAGCACTTGATCATCTTACTTTTTCAGACAATCAGGTGATTCAAGCCTGAAAAGTCTTTACCCTTAAAGTGATTTCGACAATGTCCCCGTCGGGAATCGAACCCGGATCTCCAGATCGTGAGCCTAACTTTCGAACCACTAGACCACGGAGGCTGTTTTCTTTCTATCGATATCGATAATATCATTCTCTTGCCCCATCCCTACCTACCCCGGAAGGAGAACATTTGATGCATAAAATTCGTAACTGACACCCTCATGAAATCCGATGGCTCCCCTCCTATGACTGGGAATCAAAGTGCTTATTCACTTGCGGACAAGAGAGGGAGGTCTGACGTCAAACATGGACTTTAACGTTTTTTTTTACGTCACCTGTCGTAGATTTGCCGCAAATGGCATTAATCGCTTGGCCGGACAAATGGGGAGCGCTGAGGGCTCTCATCCGGTGCAAAATTTAAGACAACAGGCCTGAGAGAAAGGCTAGTAGTGTAAGATTAGGGATTATGTACGTCATATAATATATTTAAACAAAAATACGTACAATATAAATATAAACAGCCTATAAGTATGACTGTAGACCTCCCCTCAGTCAACCAGAGGGGGTATGGAGCTGCTTCACTGCGGGTTAGTATAGGTATTCCTTATGGCTTATAGTCGGGGCTTATCAAGCCATCCGAAGCACGGAATCATCTTATTTTTCAGACAATCAGTTGATCCAAGCAATGTCCTTACCAAACAAAGGACTGTCTCAGAAAGTGATTTCGACAATGCCCCCATCGGGAATCGAACCCGGACCTCCAGATCGTGAGCCCAACGCTCCAACCACTAGACCACGGAGTCTGCAAACAAGTGCATACTAAAATTCATTTCCTAATCACGTAAAGGTAGGCGCCACTGTGTTAAAAAAACATCAAATCCGGCGGATTTACTCAAAAACCTAAACAATAATCTATTAAATATTCATTTTTTAGAAAAAAATGGTCCAAAACCCTTTTGTAAAAAAAAAACAATGGCCTTATGGGATTATAATATTGTCACTCACTTACTTATTGTTATGCTGACTGAGTTTCCATTGGCGCCATTCTATTTTGTTCTAGTTTATTTTACTTCGCTCGGGTGCAATGCTGAGAAAAAAAATTAAATTATTTACGACATCACATTAAAATTATTTTAAGTTTACGCGGTTATTTTATAATGGCGGTAAGAACCCGTTAAATATTATGTGTTTTAATTATCACATTAAAAACCTCAAAAATAACAGTATTTCTCCACTATTTAATGGATGTTATTATACATATAAACATTCCTCTTGAATCACTCTATCTATTAAAAAAACCCGCATCAAAATCTGTTGCGTAGTTTTAAAGATTTAAACGTACACAGGGATATAGGGACTGAAAAAGCGACTTTGTTTTATACTATGTAGTGAAGTGTTTTTAAATGTATACTTTCTTACAATAAGATTCCCATTGACATTCAGAATTTACCTTTGAACAGTTTTAAGACAGTCATCACTAATTTAAGAGTCACGCTCTTGTCGGTGTAGCATTCTCCATGCTACTTTTTTAGGAAAAAATAGGGCAGTGGTTTCCCTTTTGCCTTCCGCCCTGCATTTCTCGGTTTCCTCACGATGTTTTCCTTCACCGTTGAGCACGTCATTTATGGTCCAAAGATAAATTCGAAAACAAATTCGACAGTCGTTGGTTTAGGCCTGTGCTGGATTCGTACCTTCGACCTCAAAGTGAGAGGCAAGCGAACCAACCGGGCTACCACGGCTCACCATCATGACTGTGTTATTATTGTCATGAAGAAGTAAGTAGTCGACACATGAGCCATGTCAGGGGCCTTGGGCGGCTCAATAGTAATCCTGATACCACCACACGATATAACACACATAATTTATAAACTGGATTTAAAAAAAAACAAAGGAAAACATGAAACAGTGGGACAAGGGCCCTGTGCTGGGAGGTTTTCTGGCCACGTCTTTCCCTCAGCGTTACAGATTCCGATGTGGTAGTAGTTTTACAGCTAGTTACATAATATGTAATTTAATTCTTGACGTTCAAAAAGCGCTGACTATGTAAGCCAATTTTGAAGAATAAATATTTTTGAATTTGAAGAAGAAGAGTCATAAAGAAAATATTCGTGACCAAATATCTTTACCTGTCATTCGTAGATCCCGACAAACAATCACCAGCGCACACTAGTATGCACAAGGCGTGCAGTCGGCGACACAAAGGTGTTGCACCTCCTGCATCGTAATGCACCCGGCTAATTGATTTAACCGATCAATTGGACATTTATTTATAGCCGACAGGATATCAGGTTGCGACGTCCACAATGGAGAAGTTGAGCTATTGGGAATGAAAAGTTGCGCTATTGGGAATGAAAAGTTGCGCTATTGGGAATAAAAAGTTGCACTATTGGGAATGAAAAGTTGCGCTGTTGGGAATGAAAAGTTGCGCTTTGGGAATTAAAAGTTGCGCTATTGGGAATGAAAATTTGCGCTATTGAGAATGAAAAGTTGCGCTATTGGGAATTAAAAGTTGCGCTATTGAGAATGAAAAGCTGCGCTATTGCATTATATTGTTCATTCCAAAATATGTTTTAATTGTTTTTTTTTTCAGAAATGTCACATTTATTTATTACAAGTAAGTCACATCACTAATTTAAAAGCTACCACTTGTTGGTCTAGTATCCATGCTACTTTTTAGAGAAAAATAGGGCAGTGGTTTCCGTCTTGCCTTCCGCTCCGCAGTATTTTGTCTGACGCGAGTGGGATGGCGCCCAGAGTAGTCTATTTCAAAGCCATACTAGGACTCCTGTCCTCCGCCTCTGAATAGTACTGACAGTTACTGGGTTTTTCCCCAAAGGGTAAGGCAAAGGGAACTATGCCCATACAGTCATGTCTTACGTATTCTTTTTCTTGATGATTAATGAAATGATGAAAGGTGATGACGATGAATGATGAAACTTAAGCCCTCACCCTCGGAGCAGACTCCTACTTCGAACCCCAAACGAATTAACTCAAAGTCCGCATAAATTTTCGAGTTATGAAGCAGCTAGTTGGTACGAAGCGAAAACAGATAGATACACTTTGTTTATTGAATATTCCGATGTAATAACACTGTCGCGAATGTTTTCCAACTAACTTAATGCGATCATTAAACCACAAAACGCTACTTCGTAATAATTATTTAGATTATTCAATGAAGAAAGCAACTGTCCCGTTCCCGTTCCCGCCAAAAAGACCGTCACTACAATAATATTTAATATTATGTTGTCGGTAACTTTTTAAATTAGGTGTTTTATTGTTCACAGGTGCAGTAATAAAATTTTATTTTATTTTTATATGTTACGTTTTGAATTAGAATCGGAAATTGATGATTCTTAATTGAATTATTGTTAAAAATGAAAGTGTGTGAGTTGTGTGTGTTTGTGTGAGGGCAAGTGCGTGTATATGACACTTTTTCAAGTCATGTAAGCAAGGAGAAGGAACCTTTAAGTTCCCTCCCGATCAATAACCCTTCAATGAAGGACTTTCCAATCGACGTTCCCCAAACACACGATAGATGGCGTTGTTCACTTTTAAAGTGATAATTACCTATTGTCTCATTGCTGGGGTACATAATTATTCAAAAATGTAATGGCAGAAGCATATATAAAACTAAGTGTTGCTTGATATTTAATCACATTATCTATAGAATGACGTTGCTACCTATATTGCTTCACCTTATTTTGATCAGAATATTAATGGGTAGAACTTGTAATTGTACCTTGGTGTAATAAAAAGGGTCGTCATTTATACCCAAAAACAAAGACAAAAATTGCATAGGTATGTCTGTTATCCATGAAATAATAACAATACCAGCTTATTATAAATAAGTAGAATATCTCCTCCAGCGCGCCATACTGAGGCGGAGCGCCCAAAACGCTGGCAGCCTCTGAACAGCCAGGCCTGTACTCTGCGCAAAAAAGCTGCCAGCTCTTGGATCGCCAGTTGCTTCAATGAGACGCGCCGAAATGTCACTCAAAAACACATGAAATTAGAAGTTTAAACGAAGAAAAAACTTAACAACGCCATCTATCGTGTATTTGGGGAACGCCGATTGGAAAGTCCTTCATTTACCGCGAAAGAATCCCGAATATAATTCCCAGACGTGGTTCTTGGAAGGTAGCATTATTCTACTCGCATACACCGCGCGTTATCAACGAAACTGCACTGTGATTGCCCATAGCTTCCACACTATGCGAGTAACTGGATCAAGTAACTTGCGTGTTCGTTATTAACTTACCCCGACATCGACCCCGCTAGCGGGTTAATTAATTCTTTCAAATATTCTTCCTCTCAGACGACGCCCGGAGCCGAGGTTCGCGCCCAACTGGGCACCCTCAGGCCTGTTGTCTTAAATTTTGTATCGGGTAAGTGCCCTCAGCGTTCCCCATTTGTCCGGCCAAGTAATTAATGCCATCTGCGGCAAATCTACAATAAGACACGTGGGTAATTTATTTTTTACGAATGGCAATACAGGGTGGGATGACGTCAGCTGGGTTAACATTGAAATGTCAGTTTTGAGCATACCTGGGCGGGTGAAAATGGCAACATCGAAGCAATTCACCTAAGAAAGCAATAATGCTATTTGACATTTGATTGCATTGCGCACTTACTTTTATATGCGCCAATGTCAAATTGCAATATTTGCTTTCTTAGATGAAACTTGGATGAAACGCTTCGATGTTGCCATTTTAAACCCCTTCTTCTTCGTCTTCTTATACCATGAACTTAGTAACTTGCACAGTGTAGAGCTTAAAAGTACCTACTTCATACTTACCTTATTTCCTTTGCTCTACCGACATCGACGGATTCCAATTATATCATTAACATAAACAATATTATGCGAACGTGAACAATTTACAATTAAAACAGTAAAGCTGCCGCGTCGATGAGTTAGGAATAGAAATTAAACGATTTTTGTTCATACAGCGCGTTAGTACCTAATATTGGGCGGAAGGCAAGAGGGAAACCACTGCCCTATTTTTCCCCAAAAAGTAGCATGTAGAAAGCACGGACAAGAGTGTGGCGTGGTTTGAATCATCCCCCTTAGTATTCATGATTCTGAGTTGATATCAAGTGGAATTTTCCGTCGCAAAATTCATTTTTTTTTTAGGTTTTTGAAATTATTTTCAATTCTATACTTTTGCGATGGATAATTACACTTGATATTAACTCAGAATAATCAACTGAATCACCCCACCCTGTATTTGTTACGATGTCACTTACACCGCATACAAGTACGTATGGGTGTTAGTGACAAATACTAAGGGGGATGATTCAGACAATGATTCTGAGTCGATATCAAGTGGAATTTCCTGTCGGAAAAGTCATGAAAATTTTAGTATTAAATGGAAAAACATTCGAATTATGTTTTGACAGCAACTGCCCGCGAGTCTCTTCACGGCGAGTCCCTTCAAGGCGAGTCTCTTCACGGCGAGTCTCTTCACGGCGAGTCTCTTCACGGCGAGTCTCTTCACGGCGAGTCTCTTCACGGCGAGTCTCTTCACGGCGAGTCCCTTCACGGCGAGTCTCTTCACGGCGAGTCTCTTCACGGCGAGTCCCTTCACGGCGAGAGGCTTGGCGTCGCGTCTGACAGAAGAAACTTATTCTAAGGTGGGCAAAGGCCTTATCGCTAAGAGCGATCTCTTCCAGACAACCTTCGGCGGAGGATATGTGTGTGTTGTCCCTGTATTTTTAATTTGTGTGTAATAAACAAGTTATTTTTATTACATGCGTCTTTTCCCTGTCTCCAATATGTGGCAAGTTCTTTCACCCTAAGGTTGCCTGGAAGAAATTGTTATTTAGCAATAAGGCCGCCGATTGTGCTTCTCTTGTCGCATTTGTAATTGTTTTTAGTGATGTGTTAATATGTGCAATAAAGCGTTTTTGTATTGTATTGTATTGAGGAGCTCGGTGGCGCAGCGGTAAACGCGCTCGGTCTGCGATTGTTGAAGTTAAGCAACTTTCGCAAAGGCCGGTCATAGGATGGGTGACCACAAAAAAAAAGTTTCCATCTCGAGCTCCTCCGTGCTTCGGAAGGCACGTTAAGTTGGTCCCGGCTGCATTAGCAGTCGTTAATAACCATCAATCCGCACTGGGCCCGCGTGATGGTTTAAGGCCCGTTCTCCCTATCCATCCATAGGGAAGGCCCGTGCCCCAGCAGTGGGGACGTTAATGGGCTGATGATGATGTATTGTATTGTTGGAGGTTACTATGCTAAAGTGTGTGAATGTTTAGAAGTCACTAACCGAGGTACTTAGTTCGCAGTATTTTACAAATCAAACCACGCGTACTGCCCACGATATGTTCGCCATTATTCCAAGAAACCGTGTCGTCGGCAATATAAAGAAATTAAAAAGAAAATAAACTTATTTGGTAGGGCTGTCGCTCGTGCTTTTTCTCTCGTGTGGCTTGTGAGTGCAACCTACCTATCAACCCTGGTTTCAGGGTTGTTATTGAGCCGCCAAAGGCCCCTGACATGGCTCATGTCATCATCATCTCCCTAGCATTATCCCGTTTTTCACACGGTCCGCTTACCTAACCTAAAGATTTGACAGATCCGGTTTTTTTACAGAAGCGACTGCCTGTCTGACCTTCCAACCCGCGAAGGGAAAACCAGCCCAACACAGGTTAGGTCACATACCTCCGAAAATGCATTTCTTGGCAATGTGGGTTTCCTCACGAGGTTTTCCTTCGCCGCTGAGCACGTGGTAATCATTTATGATCCAAACATGAATTCGACAACAAATTCGACAATCATTGGTTTAGGCCTATGCTGGATTCGAACCTGCGACGTCAAATTGAGAGGCAAGCTTTCTACCAACTGGGCTATCACGGCTTCCGACTAGGCAAACATGACTCATGTAACGACTATTATTTTAATGAGAAAATGGTGCTAATTCCTGTAAACACCATCTAATTTTATTTTAAGTTATATCTGTTATTTTCTTCTTCCGCCGAAAAGGAAAGGGACGGGTAATCCATAAGCATAAAATTTATGGAACACACGTCAATTTTAAACACAAATCTAAAATAACTGTCTTAAAATTTTACATTGTCCAATAACCCGCCAGAATTATGTTGACAGCACACGTCAAACGGTTTGCATACCAGCGAGATACCTTTTTGATTCACCTGGGTTATTCATTCATTTACTCATTCTTCCTAAAATTAAGAGCTGTCAATCATCCGTCCCTTTCCTTTTCGGCGGATAAGAAAATGACGGGTACTACTTAAAGTAAAATTAGGAGGTTGCAGGAATCGGAGCCAATGGGTACATCATCAGCCCATCAACGTCCCCACTGCTGGGGCACGGGCCTTCCCTATGGATGGATAGGGAGATCGGGCCTTAAACCATCACGCGGGCCCAGTGCGGATTGACGGTTATTAACGACTGCTAATGCAGCCGGGACCAACGGCTTAACGTGACTCTCGAAGCACGGAGGAGCTCGAGATGTTTTTTTTTGTGGTCACCCATCCTATGACCGGCCTTTGCGAACAATCGCAGACCGAGCGCGTTTACCGCTGCGCCACCGAGCTCCTCAATTAAGACACTTAATACCGGGTATATGAGACTCCCGATATTTCAACACTGTTGCAAGTGCCATGATCTACTCTGGCCATAGAGGCGGCCAATCAGCTCGCGACATCAGGCCAATGGGTAATTATCACTTATTCAATCTGTACCTAGTTAAGAGTCTTTTGTAAATATTTCTTTTTATTTTGGTGCAGTAAAGTATATTTGTATTTAATTTGTACAACGCCATCTATAAAATATGTTTTTGGAGAACGTAGCCCTGTTTAATACTATGTCACTGCCAACCCTGTAAAATAGCTACCGCAATGCGTATTGATTGCGCGGCGCATCAAACGCGCCACGTTTGAAATTTATTAGTTGATTGATACCCGATTTTATTTTAATTCTTGACATGTTTATTTAAATTGTTGATATTCATTATTTTATGGTTGTAACTTATAAATCTTTGGCATGTGAGTTAAAAGTTACTTTATCTTAATTCCTGACAAGTTTAATGATGTCTATTTATTTAAATTTGATTTTAATTAATTTAATGATTAATATTTGAAATTTTTAACGTTAAACGAAATGCCCTCAACACTTGCAGTGCCCTTACCAGGGCGTCATATGTGACACTTTACTATAATTAGACCTTAAGACACCATGTGACAGCAAATAAATAAATAAATAAATAAATAAATATAAGATTATTCCAACCGAAGAAACGTAGAGTATATACTTTGACAATGGCCCCGATTCCCGCAGACACCTCCTAATTTTACCTTAAGTTATGCCTGTCATTTTCTTATCCGCCGAAAAGGAAAGGGACGGATGATTAACAGCTCTTAATTTTAGGAAGAATGAGGAAATGAATGAATAACCCGGGCGAATCGAAAAGGTATCCGCTGGTATGCAAACCGTTTGACGTGTGCTGTCAATTTAATTCTGTCGGGTTATTGGCCAATGTAAAATTTTTAGACGGTTGTTTTAGAGTTGTATTTAAAATTGACGTGTGTTCCATAAATTTTATGCTTGTCGATTACCCGTTCCTCTCCTTTTCGGCGGATAAGAAAATGACAGATATAACTATTAAAACAACGAGGTTCGTGTGACAGCGATTTATTAACAATCTTTGTGTTATTATATTACTCAAATATGTTCAGAGGCACAACAATACATTCACAATAAATAATATTTGCAGATTACAGTTTCAGATTAATTATTAATTACTAATATAAATTTGGATTCGTTACAGTATCAACGTTCACCAGACAAACATGTTAACCGGAAAGTAGAAAGAGAACGGATGACAGATGTCAATCGAATCGCAGAGTGAATAGACAAAATGTTGCCATATAGAATAAGTGTTTATGAGAATAGTTACATCTAATTCAATAATAACTTAAAATAAAATTAGATGGTATTTAAAGGAATTTATTAGCACCAACGAGGGACTTTCCATGCTACGATCCCTAAAACCAATATAGATGGCGTTGAACAGATTTAACGTTATAATTACCTGTTTTGTCATTGCTTGGGGCACTTACATAATTTAACACAGCGCGTCATTTATGACCCAAACGTGAATTCGAAAACAAATTCAAACATTGTTTTCGGATTTGATGTTACAATTTGAAAAGCTCCCTTCTCTCTTTTAAACTTCTATTTTGTTGTGCCCGAAAGGGTCTGTGATGTGAAACTCATATGTAACTTACAAACTTGTACACCATCATAGTATGCAAATAAAGAATATTGAATATTGAATCTGCGACCTCAAAGTGAGAGGCAAGCGTTCTGCCAACTGGACTACCACGGCTCACCATCATGTTATTATTGTCTTAAAGAAGTATCTAGTCGTGACATGAGCCATGTCAGGGGCCTTTGGCGGCTCAATAGTAACCTTGACACCAGGGTTGATGAGGTTGGTTCCACCTCACAACCCATACGATAAAAGAAGAGAGTCACGCTTTAAGACTGCTCACCCTCTATGACGATATGGCGTGAAGGTATTATTGTGAGGTGTAATAATGACGTCAGACCACATACCCGGTGGTAATGATACGTAATAGATTATTTTGTGGACCCTGCGTGCCTTCACGTTGGTAGCGATAGCAGAATAATTTAGACAATTTATTTTTTTCTATCAATTCAATTCAAATTTATTTCTGATTAATATCCATAATTATACATTAGATAAAATAAATTAAAATTAAATTAAATTATGTAAAATAAATAAAATAAAATTAATATTATTAATAAAAATGAAATAAAATACATTGGTGCCCATTCGGGTGCACACAAACTTAACCCAATTTTAGTTCCACAGCTCTCAAATGAGTGCCGTCCTGCACTTACAAGAAGTGCAAGAAAAGGATAGCCCATTAACGTCATCAGCCCATTAACGTCCCCACTGCTGGGGCACGGGCCTTTCGTATGGATGGATACGGAGATCGGGCTTTAAACCACCACGCGGGCCCAGTGCGGATTGATGGTTATTAACGACTGTTAATGCAGCCGGGACCAACGGTTTAACGTGCCTTCCGAAGCACGGAGGAGCTGGAGATGATTTTTTTTTGTGGTCACCCATCCTATGACCGGCCTTTGCGAAAGTTGCTTAACTTCAACAATCGCAGATCGAGCGCGTTTACTGCTGCGCCACCGAGCTCCTCGGGCCTCCTAGGGCCATACATATCTACTTATTATTTATTTACTTATCCACTTAACTTACCAGTGGTTGAGCGTTGAACTCACGATCCGGAGGTCCCGGGTTCGAATCCCGGTGCAGACATATCAGAAAAATCACTTTGTGATCCCTAGTTTGTTCAGGACTTCACAGGCTGGTCACCTGATTGTCTGAAAGTAAGATGATCCGTGCTTCGGAAGGCACGTTAAGCCGTTGGTCCCGGTTACTGCTTACTGATGTAAATGAGTAATCGTTACATGAGCTATGTCAGGCGCCTTTGGCGGCTCGATAATAACCTTGACACCAGGGTTGATGAGGCTGGTATTCCACCTCACAACCCACACCATAAGGAGAAGATGTTAAAATTATCCATCCTGTTTTGCCGACCTTCCCACACCCGACGACCGTCCGGTCTCCAAAGTGAACAAATCTCTTTATTATGATAATTAAACTTTTTTTTCTACCACTCCCGATCCATTGTTTTATTTGAACGGAAATATTGACAGGTTTATAATTATGCCGGACTTTATGAGTTTGAATCCATGTTTAGATCTTAGCAAACAAGTAATACATTTTTTAACAAAAAAAAAACCGGCTTCAAACGCAAAACTAAAAAGCAATAAATAAATTTACTTCGCACAAAGTAATAAGTACGTGTTTTCTAGCTAACTAGTTAATTAATTTTATAACTCTGAAGTCGGTGCCAAGTACCTAAATGCTACAACAACCCTACTTTCGAATACATCCCGCTTAGGGACGGTACTGACAAGTATCGGCGTCCGAAGGACGTAATATACGATCCCGACGACCCGATTACTCTAGCCATAGAGGCAGCCAATCAGCTCGCGACACCAAACACTTCAGGTCCCCGATACCGACCCCGCCGGCGTGGTCGACGATTTCCCTCATTCAGTGCTTATCGCTATCGACCCACTAGGGTCGATTAATCCTTTCAATATTCTTTCTCTCAGACGACGCCCTGAGCCGAGGTTCGCGCCCAACTGGGCACCCTCAGGCCTGTTGTCTTAAACGTTGTACCGGATGAGAGCCTTCAGCGCTCCCCATTTGTCCGGCCAAGTAGTTAATGCCATCTGCGGCAAATCTACAATAAGTCACGTCATAATAATAATTAGAATTTATTTTTCTAATAAAGATTTTGTCACTTTTTCTTCTTTTAATATCTGACGACCCCTTATAGGATTCGGGCGTGATGTTATGTTAATGTTATGTCCTCAATCCAATCTAAACTGTGACGAACACACCCAAATAATAAAAACTAATTGTCAGTTAATTATCGTAAGCAAAGTATTGTTGTTAAGAATTAGATGGTGGTCGACAAGTTTGGTGCGGTGACGCCCGGGTGCTATTCTTGCAGCATTCGAAGTCGCTCGAAGAAGCTCGGTGAGGTGGTATGAGTTTACCTTTCGATAGGTGTAACTCCTTAATTTTATTTTAAGTTTTTTTTATTAAATACACCATAGAAGGAAAGCTAGAAGGAAAGAGAGGAAGGGGAAGACCAAGAAGAGCTTACGGAACAGATTAAAGAAAAGGTTAACGTCGTGTCTTATAGGGAAGTCAAGGAATTGGCCTTTGATAGACTGGAATGGAAAATGCTACACCGACAAGAGCGTGGCTCTTAAATGGATGATGATGAACTTCTTAATTGAAACAGATAATACCGTAATCAGGAATATGAGACTCCCGATATTTCAACATCATCATCATCATCAGCCCATTAACGTCCCCACTGCTGGGGCACGGGCCTTCCCTATGGATGGATAGGGAGATCGGGCCTTAATCCACCACGATTTAATAAAGACTTTTTCTATTCAACTTATTTATGAATTTCAATCAGGGAAAACGTAATAATAATTCCGATATTTTATCACATTTTTCTATGACACAGTGTGCTTTTTCATACAAATTCCATAGTAATTTCGTGTTTTGACGTTTAGTAAAAAGTAACTGATTTGACTAGTTGGAAACTAGCATATTGAATACAGAATTTGTTCTAATCACGTCGAACGTTTTGGGAATAGTCCTCTTTATTAGTTCGCCCAAAACTGCAAACAATTAAGTCCATGTACTGAATAGGAACACTATTGTATGCTAAATATCATGTTTTGTGCATTAGGTCTATGGTTCTCAAACTTCAAACACCTATTTATTTAATAATGTATAATTATACATTGTTTTAAGTTAAAACACAATAAAAATAAAAAAAATAATATCGGGATTAATATCGGGAGTCTCATATCCCTGCTTAAAATGCGGTAAGAACCCGTTATTATGTGTTTTAATTTAAAATTTAATAATGTACAAAAAATAAGGAGTGGACTTCTCTGCCATCTTCTGTATTTCCGAATGCATATAACCCAGGTGCTTTCAAGGCCAGAGTGAACAAGCACTCCTGGGCGAGCGAGCTCCATCTTAGGCCTCGTCAAAGCCTTCAAATCAAAAGTAAAATATAATAATATAAACTTACAGCTAACGCCAAAAATAATACATTACATTTTACATTTACATATGGGGTATCGAACAGTATACCTATTACATTGACATGACTATTACTTGGCTGGACAAATGGGGACGCTGGGCTCAAGCTCAGATAAAGAATTTTGACAATATGCTGGAGGAATCCCAACATAGACTTTTCAATCTTTGTCGGAGTTTACCCCGCTTACCCCGGTGGGAAATAGGCGTGAGTTTATGTATGTGAATGTATGTACAGTGCCATCTATAATGTTTTTGAGGAATCTAGCCTCGAAAGTCCCTCATTAACAAAACCATCATTGCTTAACTGAAGAATTTCTTGGGGCGTTGAAATTGTTTTTACAAATAGTGCTCTGTATTCTGTCTAAATCCTAACATAGGAAATCGTACTCTGGCCCCTGCGATACAAGCTGAGCTTAGTGCAGGGACCGCCGCAGTAATTGGTCATATTATTATAGTTGTCTGTATTTTTATTAATGTAAAATTGTAATACTATGTTCAATAAAGATTATTATTATAAATGAAACAGCAGCTTCTTGTTGTTGTGTTGTATTGAGAGAAGAAAAATGAAAAATAAAGCAAAAAATGAAAATATTTTATTTCACTTTGCAATAGTGTTTCTAAGTTAGGGTTGATAACTCCTTTTAAGCATAAGAGCCAGTGTTAGGAGCCAACGCTCTTCCGTAGTAACAAGTGAATATTTGTGAGATCAGGGTAAGAGTGAAACGTTAAATAATAAAAAAAATAAAGAAATAATACAAAGAAAGTAAATTTTAACTTAGATTACAATTTCTAGCGATAATACGAAAAAAAGAAAGAAAGAGTGGAAGCACCGCGAATGAACGTAAAAAACCATAAAGTGTTTCCTTATTTAAGAATCTTTAATATATTTATATGTTCTCAACATTAACATTGGAGCGCCAAGCGCTGAATGAGGGAAATCTATTTTGCGACGTCGTGATTGGCCGCTTCCGTGGCGGACCTAAATAGTTCACCAGCTAGTTCCGCCCACATGCAACAGATGGCGCCACCATTCAATAATGCAGTCCTGAAACGCGCTATCGAAGTTTACACAGCGCGACGCATATATACAACTTCCAACATAATGCCGTTGGTTCGTCGACCTCAGTCACTACCAACTTGTGGCTTACGTGGTACTATTCTCTGTTCAGCAACACACCCACGTCGCTAAAGCCTCTATGGCCAGATAGGATATGTTTGACAACCACTGCCCTAATGCCCCTACCAGGCCAGACGCATATGAATCGTTATTTAGCGACAGTGATCAATCAGTTTCAAGAACTGTAATAAATTAATATTGTTAACGGATATCGTTGCAGGACGAGTATACTCATCATGAGGATATGGTGACGAGGATTATGTGGACAGGAACACAGAGTGCGTTGAGTCATCAGGCCACCCTAGACGGCTTTGTCTATTTCGGGATATTAAATTAGCTATTTATAATAATTTTCTATTTATGATTGAACACCTAATCAGACACGACGAATTTATTTAAAACATCATAGAAGGAACGTTTACATGGAACAGATTAAAGAAAAGGTTAACGTCGTGTCTTATAGGGAAGTCAAGGAATTGGCCTTTGATAGACTGGAATGGAAAATGCTACACCGACAAGAGCGTGGCTCTTAAATTGATGATGATGATGATTGGTTAGAGCATTGGGCTCGCGAATCGGAGTTCCGGGTTCAATGCCCGATGGGGACAACCTCGACTGTCCTTTCTTTGGCTAGGACATTGCAAGTGATTCTGTGATTATGATGTGTTCAGCGGTGAAGGAAAACATCGTGAGGAAACCCACACGGCTACAAGTCCTTACATCTCCACCAATCCGCAGTGGAGCAGCATGGTGGAGTATGCTCCATATCGCCTCCAGTAGAATGAGCTTCTAGACTGCATGAGGCCAAATGAATGCAGGTATGATCTCATAGTGTCCAATTACGCCGACAGATGGCGCTGTATTGATTTATAGATCGTTCATTAGAATCGGGTCGCGACGCGTGCGCCGACTACTGATTTGTATTACTGTTGCCGAACTATCGATAGTTAGACTATCGATGTTTACCTTGCCAATCATCTATATACTAACGACCTCCTTGGGCCAGTGGTTGAGGTTCCGGGTTCGATTCCAGGTGTTTTTTTTTGACGTGACTTATTGTAGATTTGCCGCGGGTGGCATTAACTACTTGGCCGAACAAATGGGGAGCGCTGAAGGCTTTCACCCGGTACAACGAGGGTGCCCAGTTGGGCGCGATCCTCGGCTCAGGGCGTCGTCTGAGAGGTAAAATATTTGAAAGAATTAATCGACCCTAGTAGGTCGATAGCGATAAGCGTTGATCGAGAGAAATTATCGACCACGCCGGCGGGATCGGTATCGGGGTCCTTGGACATATCACAAAAATTACTTTGTGGTGCCTAGTTTGGTTAGGACATTACTGTCTGATCAGCAGGTTGTCCGAAAGTAAGATGATCCGTGCTTCGGAAGGCACGTTAAGCCGTTGGTCCCGGTTACTACTTACTGATGTAAGTAAGTAGTCGTTACGTGAGCCATGTCAGGGGCCTTTGGCGGCTCAATATTAACCCTGACACCAGGGTTGATGCGGTTAGTACTCCACCTCACAACTCACACGATAGAAGAAGAAGATCTATATACCTACTAATTAACAGAATTTACCTTTGAACAGTTTTAAGACTGGTCTTGTTAAACTATCAAGAGACTTTCGATAATTTTATAAGTACTTACATATTTTTATTATTTAGAAGATATGAATGCATGGGATTAACTATCTGAAAACTGATATTAGGCAGCTAAATTACTCAATTGTTTAAAAATATTTTAGGTATTTTTTTTTTTAAAGAACGTCTAGGGCCCTGTGCCGAGGTTTTTCTTGCAGCTTCTTTTCCCTGGCTATACAGGTTGTGAGAAGCTGCAGTAGTTTTAGGCGGATGAGACGTTCGTTATGTAAAAATTGACGATCCTACTGAATTTGAATTTAAATTTATATGATCTAAATATCAAGCGACAATTATTTTTATAATGCGTCTGTCATTAGATTATGATTTGTATAACAAATTATGTACACATGTGACATGTGAGATAATAGGTAATTAACAAGTTAAATCTGTACAGCGCTACTTATGTTGTTTTTGAGGAACTTAGCCTGGGTAATCCCTCATTGAAATACAGAACATATATCACGTTTTATTCGTAAGCTCTAAAACTTTTATCTTTTGTCCCTATCTAAACTATAAAACTATTAATAAATTAATGGGTACAGTACGCTCCGCGAAAGAAGACCTGCGAAAAATGGAACTAATTGTTTTTTTGACGTGCTTCATTGTTGATTTGCCGCAGATGGCATTAACTACTTGGCCGGACACATGGGGAGCGCTGAGGGCTCTCACCCGCTACATTTTTTTTTATTTAACTTATTTATGACTTTTAATCAAGAAAAACGTAAAACGCGGTTATTATCATAATTAAAACACATAATAACGGGTTCTTACCGCGTTTACTGTCGAAATATCGGGAGTCTCATATCGCCATTTTAAACGCGGTAAGAACCCGTTATTATGTGTTTTAAAAACGTAATAATTAATCCGACATTTCACGTTTTTCTATGACGTCATAGCGTGCTTTTTCATAAAAATTCCATAGTAATTTTGTGTTTTGACGTTTAGTAAAAAGTAACTGATTTGAATAGTTAGAAACTAGCCTATTCTTTAGTGGTGTCGACTCTACAATAGTTTGATATTCACAATGCGTTCGAGTCGGAAGCATTCATAAAGTTTTATGACACAAAATCGTTTTAATAATGCTCGATGATTCACAGGACATTCAATGCGATATCTTCACGGAATAACCCTTGTGTGGTCATCAGAGAGCATCAGTTGGCAAATCTGGAGGTGCCGAGTTCGAATCCCGGAAGGTACATATCACATCACACTTTGTGATCAATCACTGATCACCCTGATTGTCCTAAAGTAAGATGATTCCGTGCTTCGGAGGGCACATGAAGCCGTTGGTCCCGGCTATTAGCCGTAAAAACACCACCAACCCGCATTGGAGCAGCGTGGTGGAGTATGCTCCATATCCTCTCCGGTTGATTGAGGGGACGCCTGTGCCCAGCAGTGGAACGTATATAGGCTGTTTATGTAGTTATTTTTGTTTAGAAAAGCAATGTAAATCGCTCCTCAAAACCTTTCCTGTTTTAAAACTATATACTACACCACCACAAATCCAAGATAAAATCTAAAAAAAGAATACAAAGGCCTGTTATAGTAAAGTGGAAAGTGACAAAACAATATGTAAATATCATTATGTTGTATTTTGCGAAGTCATCCAAGTAATTTGTTGCTCACACAATCTTTGGTATTGGTTGTTTGGGACAGCGGTGGTGTGGAGCCGTATTTTAACTTATTTTTTTACGTGACTTATTGTAGATTTGCCTCAGGCAAACGCTTAATAATCAACTCATTTATTTATTTATTTTCATTTTATTTTCCTTTTTTAAGGAAACAAACAGCTTACACAATAGATACTTAAAGATATAAAGATATAAACTTATAATTAAGCACATTAAGCCAAAACAGTCTCCACCGAAGTATCTAACATAATATATTATATTGCGTGTTTACACCAGCCCACTAAGTTTCTTTCAGGCTGTCCAAGGTTAGCTGGAAAAAATCCCAATGAAGGATAAGCTCGCCTATGCTTTATGTAACGATAAATTATATGTAAATTTCTATTGTATTTTAAAGCAATAAAGAGTATACGGAACGGAATGGCGACCACGTGTCGGGTGACGCTCAGTGGGTACGCTACAAGGTGGACCGACGATCTGGTGAAGGTCGCGGGAAGCCGCTGGATGCGGGCAGCGCAGGACCGATTGTCGTGGAGATCCTTGAGGCCTATGCCCAGCAGTGGGCGTCGTACAGCTGATAATGATGATGATGAAAGAGTATACAAACAAACAAACAAGATAGTTTGGCTATATTTTGTGTGAGTTCCATCCAGTGTCGGTTTAGGATGGGATTTGAGCCCACGCGTGCAAAGCGAAATACTTAGAGAAAATTAAGATTGGTGCTAATTCCTGCAGTCACCATCTAATTTTATTTTAAGTTATGAATAGCTGTAATTTTCTTATCCGTTGAAAAAGAAAGGGACGGGTAATCGACAGCCATAAACTTTATGGAACACACGTCAAATTTAAGCAGAAATCTAAAACAACCGTCTAAAAATTTTACATCGGCCAATAACCGGACAGAATTAAGTAGACAGCACGTCAAACGGATTGCATACCAGCGAGATGCCTATTTTATTCGCACGCTTTTCGGCGGATAGGAAAATGACGGATATAACTTAAAATAAAATTAGGAGGTGTCTACAGGAATCGAGACCATTGAATCATCATCATCATCAGCCGTACGACGCCCACTGCTGAGCATAGGCCTCCCCCAAAAGGGGGGGTTTGGACCATAAGCCCACCGCGCTGGTCCAGTGCGTGTTGGACCATTGAATATATTAAAATATTTAATGTTAAATTCAAATTCAAATTCAAAAATATCTTTATTCAGTAGGTAACATAGTTACACTTTGAATCGTCAATTTTTACATAACGAACGTCTCATCCGCCTAAAACTACTGCAGCTTCTCATAACCTGTATAGCCGGGGAAAAGAAGCTGCAAGAAAAACCACGGCACAGGGCCCTAGACGTTCTTTAAAAAAATAAAAATAAACATAAAATATTGGTATACAATTGAGTAATTTAGCTGCCTAATATCAGTTCTCTGACAGTTAATCCCATGCATTCATATCTTCTAAATAATCACTAACTTTATAATAACCTTTTTTGTAAAGTTTTTGTTTAACTACTGTCTTAAAGCAGTTGAAAGGCAAATTCTGAATGTCAAATTTCGACTCCACCCCTTTCCGAACCGCTCTCCATTTCACAAGGGCCGGTTCTTAACAATAATGATGGTATCGCCACTTAGCATAGAACAAGAACGCATAATACTATCGATTAGCACATTTCAATGAGCTGGTTTTTGTTTAATATATTTACATAATTCACGCCTGCGATCTGTATCGGGGTGAGCGGTGGTAGCCCACTTGGTAGAACGCTTGTCTCTCACTTTGAGGT
>NC_065428.1:10647250-10742514 GCF_024362695.1 Pectinophora gossypiella | reverse complement strand
ACCAATTCAACTAAACTTTAATGCACCAAAATAAAATTAAATACCTACCTAGTTACAAAAACGACTTAAGTACATGGCAAATTCTTGAGCGAACATAATACTTATTAGAATTATGATTATATTGTACCTGTAAGAAAACCGACAAAGATTCACCGCCAAAAACTTATTTGATTCACGCCAAAAACTTCTACCTCGAGCATTAAAAAAAAATGTTTAGTCGACCCACCGCCATCGCGCGCGATTCTTTGCAAGAAGTGTAGAAACGTTATAAAAGTGTATTTATTTTAATCATGTCGTGTAAACTACGTTGAAAAGAGCATCAGCAGATTATTCCGGAGTCAGAAGACTACAAATACGGAGAAAATCCTGTGAGTGTGCACCTATTACCTTAGTCGATATTCTTATTTTGTAGGTAGTAATTGTACCTAAGTATTGGAAGGTAGGTGGGTACCCTATTTCAGAATATCTGCAATCGAAATGAAGTGGTTTCTGACAAACTGACAAACCGCTTGTTAGTGTCGTGGCGGGCACGCTCCGTGCTTTAACAGGGTAGGTAGAAACGAAGAGGAAATATTACGCTCAATAGACAAAAGCCATATTATTTCATGCACCAGAAACTTACTGTTATTTCAATTAAAATTGATACCGGTTGGCAGACGCATTTAGGTTAGGAAATATGGTGTTGTTTATTTGCCGTGGCTTATTGTAGTAAGTGTAACTACTTGGCCGGACAAATGGGGAGCGCTGAGGGGCTTTCACCCGGTACAAAATTTAATTCAGCAGGCCTGAGGGTGCCCAGTTGGGCGCGAACGTGAGCTCAGGTTCTCGGCTGAGAGGATTATATAGGTTCTTAGTGACATCGTAATGAAAACTAAACTTTGAAGGATAACTAGGATTCTGAGTTGATATCAAGTGGATTTTTTCCGTCGCAAAAGTATGGAACTGAAAATAATTACAATGAAACACTAATATTTTCATGAATTTTCCGACCGGAAATTCCACTTGATATCAATTCAGAATTATGGTCTGTATCATCCCCCTTAGTATTTGTTACGATGTCGCTAACACAGTAGTGACAAGCGCAGATTGAAGAAAAACGTCCACCACGTCCTTTCCATCATTATGGACCATTGTCATAATCGTTTGCAACTTGGCTAAGGCCCCTGCCTTGTATCTGTGAGTATGTCAAGATTCTCCTATGTTGTACCTATACAAATAAAAATATACTTTATTGCACCAATATAAAAATAATTACAATAGATTCTTAACTAGGTACATGACAAATGGCGGTCTTATCGCTTAAAGCGATTTCTGTCAGACAACCATAAGGCGAGGAAAAATGTAAAAATTGAAATTGAAAAAATGCGGGTACAAACTATAAGTACAACTGCCTACCAAATAAATACCTATGCGTAGTGCGTACCTTATATACAGAAAGTATATAGGTACACAGAAGAATAGAGGTATATTAATAGAAAAATGATAGTGTTTTCACAGTAATTGTTCAATGAACAATTCTGACTCCATCACAATACAAAAATCTATATTCGTTACAACATGCGATCAATCGTATGTTGCCATTACATATTTTTTTTTTTTCATCATCATCAATTTAAGAGCCACGCTCTTGTCGGTGTAGCATTTTCCATTCCAGTCTATCAAAGGCCAATTCCATTTTTTTTTTTAGTTGTGTATAATACACATACATACATAAACAGTCTATATACGTCCCACTGCTGGGCACAGGCCTCCCCTCAATCAACCGGAGGGGTATGGAGCATACTCCACCACGCTGCTCCAATGCGGGTTGGTGGAGGTGTTTTTACGGCTAATAGCCGGGACCAACGGCTTAACGTGCCCTCGGAAGCACGGAATCATCTTACTTTTTCGGACAATCAGGTGATTCAAGCCTGAAAAGTCCTTACCAAACAAAGGACAGCCTCACAAAGTGATTTCGACAATGTCCCCATCGGGAATCGAACCCGGACCTGCAGATCGTGAGCCTAACGCTCTAACCACTAGACCACGGAGGCTGTTTGTATATAATACAAACATTCATAATTAATATAAACTCAATCACGCCCGTAATTCTTAATGGGGTGGGCAAATCAAAATAATCCACCTTAATAAGTACCACTTATTTTCCGTTTTCCTTATCAGTTCTCGGTCTATTTCCATCTAAGATTAATTAATAGTAAAGCTTACCTTAATGAAATACAATCTTACCCAAAAACTGTCCCATCTCATTAGCCGGTACAATTAACTTAAACGAATGCGTCTGAAATGAAATTATTTTGATAAAAGAAATATAAAAGTATTACATTTATGGTTAAGAATTTTCAACCACATTCTGACATACATAACATAAACAGCCTATATACGTCCTGCTGCTGGGCATAGGGGTCCCTTTAATCAACCGGACGGGGTATAGAGCTTACTCCACCACGTTGCTCCACTGCGAGTTGGTGGAGCTGTTTTACTGCTAATAGCCGGGACCAACAGCACATAACCATAATATTTATTTAATTAAGTAAATAATTTATTTAATATTTATTATTGATTTTGACATACAATATTAACTTTTATATTAGATTAGGTATTTACTCTTAATGAACTAAGAACGTTTACATGATATTATTAGGCATTGATTCATTTAAAGCAATGATGCAAAGACTCATTTAGAGAATAAAAAATCATCATCCGATAAGCGCATCGCCCATGTGATGGCAAATCATGGTGGAAGACAAGCTCTCTGTCGGTTTTTACGACATGCCCGGGAAAATAAGCAGCTCTTAGATATCGTTGTTCAAAGGTAAATATGTAAAATTATTAAAAAAGGGGGAAAAATCGAAGGTTTTGAAAAGCTTACTTTTTTATTTCTTAAGTCTCCACTTTTATGTCTTCACGAAATGATTAATACTTGACCATTATTGAAATTGGGTCACCATTTCCAAAGAGCATAGGTAAATAGGTAAAAACATCGAAATAATTATCCGAGACACACCCGGTATCCGGCCACAATTTAGTGGAGCAGGGATTCCAGTAACAAACGTTGTACTCCAGCGATCTCCACTAAATATTACAAGTGCTATGTGGTTCGTGATGGAGTGCAGCTGCAGGCGGTGTGTTGTTGTTTATGAGCTGGTGGTTATGAGGTAGGAGCCTCTCCGAGTCACGTAGGTACTAAATAGTCTTGGAAGTGTCTGATATTATTTATTTTTTACATACATCCATTCATAAGATTACGCCTATTTCCCGTTGTGGTAGGCAAAGACTAGGGAATTCCAGTTCGTACGATCCTAACACACCACCTTCGCTTCCTCTACTCTTGTCAAAGGTTTAGAGTACTAAAAAGGCCACATAGAAGCGATTCAGCTAAAAAAACAATATTGCCTTTGGACATTTGACATTGCGCACTTACTTTTATATGCGTAAATGTCAATTTTCAATATTGGTTTTTAAATGAATTGCTTCAATCTTGCCTTTTAACCTATCTAATTGTTTCCTGGTTACATGGGACTTGCACAAACATGGCTGGCGAAGAGTGGGTGTTTATACTATACTGCTCTGCCTACCCCTTTGAAGATACAGGCTTGATACTATGTTATGTTGTTGTTACAATAAAAACAAAAATAACATAAAATAAAAATAATATGCATTACTTATAGACGGCGATACGATTTACCACCTATTACGTTGGTCTAACAGAAAGATATCGGTACTTGTGGTTGATGTATCTCTGACTACCCTAATCGGGATATAGTTAGTTTGTTTGTTAAATATGTATAAACCAAAGAAACTTACTCGGACTTTATACGTTCATTTGTAACGTTGCAATTACTTCCATCCCGCTTTTGGACTCGGCTGTCCTTTGACAACAGCGTTGTGTGTGTCTGTTTATTCTGCTATTTCATGCATGACGACCATTTATCTAGTCTAGTTCAGCAAAACTGAACTATTCATGGTGAACCAGCTTCGCGCCCGCGACTCCATCCACGCTCATTTCGTCATCATGGCGCTCGGGATGATTATTCCACTCCCTTTTTCATCAAATTCAAAAATATCTTTATTCAGTAGGTAACATAATTAAACTTTGAATCGATGAAGAATGACTAATCCGCCTAAAACTACTGTAGCTTAAAACCTGTATGGCCGGGGAAAAGAAACTGCAAGAAAAACCCCGGCACAGGGCCCTAGATGTTCTTTAAAAATATCAGATAATTTCCGGGATAGTAATTCAAATTCAAATTCAAAAATATCTTTATTCAGTAGGTAACATAGTTACACTTTGAATCGTCAATTTTTACATAACGAACGTCTCATCCGCCTAAAACTACTGCAGCTTCTCACAACCTGTATAGCCGGGGAAAAGAAGCTGCAAGAAAAACCTCGTCACAGGGCCCTAGACGTTCTTTAAAAAAATACAATTGAGTAATTTAGCTGCCTAATATCAGTTCTCAGACAGTTAATCTCATGCATTCATATCTTCTAAATAATCACTAACTTTATAATAACCTTTTTTGTAAAGTTTTTGTTTAACTACTGTCTTAAAGCAGTTGAAAGGCAAATTCTGAATGTCAATGGGAACCTTATTGTAAAAACGTATACATTGCCCCTTAAAAGATTTAGTAATCTTATGTAATCGACTGACTTGTAAAGCAAGTTTATTTTTATTCCGGGTATTAACAATGTGCCGATCGCTATTTTTTGCAAATACTTAATCCTATATGTTTTTTTACATATATTAAGTTTTCAAAGATATATTGTGATGCCAAAGTTAAAATATTAATGTCTTTAAATTTATTTCTAAGTGACATCTTGGGTCCCAATTTGTAAATCGCCCGAATGGCTCGCTTTTGCAGAACAAAAATGCTGTTCACATCTGCAGCATGACCCCAAAGTACCTACTCGGTAAGGTGTGACTACTTAGTTCATCTTGCGATGGATGTACCTCTGAGTACCCCAATTGGGATATATTCGTGAGCTTATGTTATCCTGAAAGTTTTTGGGGGAGCCATTCTGGAAGAGGTATTCGCCCTATACATACACAACACATAAACCCTAATGGTAGTCATGCGCGTACGCTATGTTATGTAACAAAGTGCTATGTTCTTCCTTATATCTCAAGCTATCTCCATATCATACGTGGTTTTAGCGTGATAGGTAATTCCTAACAGACAGACAGAGTTACTTTAGCATTTATAACATTGTTATGCATAGATCACTTTACATTCGCCACTAAAATGTAATGTCAATTTGCGTGTTCGTTTGCGTTGCCGCCAATTACTGATGGCAAACATGGATTGATTTTAGTTTAATATAGTGTGCATTTGGGCCTTATTAACAATTAACAGGATGGCAAATATGCGGCAGTAGTCGGATGACTAGTTTGCGGCTAGTTACATGCCTAATTATAAAGGACTAAATAATGTTGCCAAGTTGCGAATGCTTCTATATCTACACTCACTAAAGTATTCCATATAACCCGTCCAAATTAAATGAAAACCAAGTGTCAGTGACTATGCGTATCTGCGAAGCGACTCAATTCGCACTGATTATACCTAAAATGTATATTATCCTATAGTACGCAGTTCTTGCTAAATTCCTCATTCACCTACAGATTAGTTTCCAACTAGTCAAATCAATTACTTTTTACTAAACGTCAAAACACTAAATTACTATAGAATTTGTATGAAAAATCACATTATGCCGTCATAGAAAAAAAGAGATGAAATGTCAAACTTATGTTCGCTATTCTCGATTAAAATTCTAGAAAAAAGAAAATTATTTTCGTCAGTTTCAAATCTTTATTTAGTAATCAGAATTTCATAATTTATCATACGAGCATACCTAAATTGTAATAAAATTTGCATGCTACATGCACTGCATGTAGCACTAGGGTCTGATTCTTTCAAACGTAATTCACTTAACGACGCCTGAGCCTCAGATCTTAAATTTTGTACCGGATAAGAGCCATCAGTGTCCTCCATTAGTCCGACCAAGTAGTTAATGACATTTGCGGCGAATATACAAGTCACGTCTAAAAAAAAAGAAAAAAAAAATATCGGGCCGGTCATATAGGGAGCTCTTCGGGTTCCCAACCAGTCAACATAGAGGTGAGCCATGTCAGGGGACTCTGGCGGCTCAGTAGTACTGACACATGAGGTCGGTCATTGACCTCACAATCAAAGAAAAAACAGTTCTTGTTATGTCGGAGTGAGCGTGTTCATTACACCACCTCAACTTATGCGCATGTGAATTTTCCGATCTATAATCGCCATTGGTAGTAGGCTGTGCTGTAGGCCATCTATGGGGTCCCCGGGTGGCGGATAGTGGAACGGCCATCAGATATGATGGTTAGCTGCGAATATAAAAATAAGCAGCCCCCGACGAAACAGCGACAGGATTAGCAGAACGTAGTGGGTAGCTCACTGGGACGGGCTAACCTATAAAATGCTACTTAGGTTCTATGACAATCTTGTGATGTAGCGAGTAGGCGCCGCTACTTCAAAAGCGCACCCCTGATGTCGGGCAGCAGCGGTATCAGTACTGGTTGGAGGCCGAGGAAATGGATTCTGGTAGGGCTCTAGCTAGAACATCACCGATTGAGAAATTGGTCGGTGTACTGCGGAACGGAAGGCGATTGGGGCGACCACCGTTCTACACGCCCTATCTATGGAGTAATGGCGATTACTCTACAGCGCAACTCTTAAATAAAGAGAGAGAGAAACGCCATTACGCCGCCGTCGTTATTGAAATCAGTATCGGAATCACTACAACTAATGGCAATTGCTAATGGTGACCGCAGCTCGCCCGTATTTAACATGAGTGATATTTGTAGTGTATGTTTGATGACGTGGGGGCCACCACGTCGATGCACACGGGCTGCGATGCATTGATATTAGTGTTCGTAATGTATTTCGTATTTCAATGTTGTATTACCAGCACGCATTTTCGGAGTCATGTCGCCTAATCTGTAATCAGACTGATATTCCCTTTGAGTTGAAATCATATCGATAAATTGCAGATCGCGGATGAATAGTTCGTTATGAGAAATTGTAACTATGTCACTTCTTAACACAGTGTAAAACAAAGTCGCTTTCTTCAGTTTGTCTCTATGTGTGGGTTAATCTTTAAAACTACGCAACCCATTTTCATGCGGTTTGTTTTATCACATAAAGCCAAGAGGAAGGTTTATGTGTATAATACATGCAAAATATTGTAGAAAAACACTGATAATTTTAGAGGTTTTTGATGTAATGTCGTAAATTAACGCATTTTTTGCACTTACATTGCAAACGCTGGCTAAACCCTACGAGATATATCAAAATAATGTATGCTAGAGTATTGCACACCTTAAAAAGGTCAACAAAAAAGTCCGCGATGGTACATGTCTACCTGTTAGGAATAACTCACAATAACCATTTATTATATATTATTTTCCTTTCACCATTATCGCCGGTGTGCTTGTATGAAACAATTGATGAATGTGGACGAAGCAAGAGAATCATGTCAAGATCGAAATAAATGGAACTCCATAGTCTCTGCTTACCCCGATGGGGAATAGGCCAACACGCCAATACTAGAGGCGGCTACTAATTGACTTGTGTTGACTTGTGGCCCTGCCAACCACAGTAAGGATTACAGACGTTTTGTGTATGTATGTCTCTCTGTATAGGTCTCTCCCGCCCTCCATTGACTCTGGGAGTCGCGAGAGGGCTGGGAGGGCCCTTCACACGCATCCTCAACTCCAATTAATGGAGGCCACAAATTGCTTCGCCCACTACGAGCAACATTACACTGTAACAGCTGTACATTGTAAATTGTGTGCATTCTTTGGTTAGGTTGTATACTTCTCTGAATACTGGGAGGTTAAAAAGGCCACATCAAAGCATTTCATCTAAAAAAGCAATATTGCAATTTGACATTTGCGCATGTAAAAGTAAGTGCGCAGTGCAAAGAAATGTCAAAAAGCAATATTGCTTTCTTAGATGAATTGCTTTCATGTGGCCCTTTTAACCCTCATGTTGTTCATGTACGTACCCGTTATCCCTAAGGGGGTGGGCAGAGTAACAAATGATTAGTAAAGCAAGTAGCAAGAGTCCTAATATTCAACCTAAGATGTTATCGGCCAAATTTAGATACAATGTTTTTATCCACCTTAGGTTAGGACTATTTACCGAAATTATGTAGGTACTTTCCATGTAAGAATGAAATTTCTATGTTCGTAGGAACCTGCTTCACTGCTTGTATATTCATGTCCGCGGCAAGAGGTCGCATCTTGACACACTTACATCGCTCACTGCATCTGTGCTTTTAACGTGCTATTGATTTTAGGCTTAAACCCTTCCCTGTTACACGTACTGCGTGTTGGGTGACATAAAGCTTATCTGCCCTCTCCTGGTTTGTGTCTGTCTCTTTTCCGGTCTGCTGGAAGAGATTTCTATTAGAAATAAGGTGAGACGATTTTCTGTGTTGAGTGTAATCAACTTGTCTTTATATCTTTGTTTCTGTGTACAATAATATATAAATACATACATACATAAACTCACGCCTATTTCCTACCGGGGTAAGCAGAGACTATGGAATTCTATTTGCTTCGATTCTGGCACACTTCTCCTGCTTCCTCCAGATTAATCAATCAAGTTAATCAAGTATAAACATAAATATCATTTATTGATAAGAAATGCGATACAGTACAGTTACTGGTAGCATATACTCCATCGAGTATAGAGCATTTCGGGTGTTTAAAGAAAAATTACGTCAAGAGAACTTTAAACTGGTGTCAGGTTCGTTGTAAGTTATTTTCCGAGGTGTCTGCTTCATCTGGAAGCAATTACTCCCTCAGCAATAAGGCCGCATTTTGTACTTTTGTTTAATTTGTATTCCTGTGTTGTATGTTGCTTCTGTGCAATAAATATGTATTTACTGTTGGTAGCTATATATATCATTAATAAACAGTTCATCAACAACATTGGCGCCCCCGCAACAGAAAACACAGTACCAGTAATACAGTGGTTGTATTGTTGGACAATTTATCGCCGTCGCGCGATTTAATCTCATTCAGTTAAAAAAAAATATTTTGTTTTTAATTCCACCGCAGAGGAAATTTGATTTTATAGGGAAATAAAAACACAATGGGAACAGTTTTATTTTTCATTTCAAATTGAGTTTTGTTTGTGTTGGAAAGGGTTTTGTTTTTATTTAGAAATCAAATAATGAAAAAAAAATTCGCTGAGTTTATAATTAATGTGTCAGGCAGATGGAGACAAGTCACGCATGTAATTCCTATTAGGGTAGGCAGAGACATAGGGCTCCGGGGTACAATATGCGGCCTTGAAACCCTAAGGTGGATATGATGAACATTAAACAGTGGTGGCAATAGGCTCGACCCCTAATACATGGGACTTAAACACAGCTGGCGAGGAGTGGGCGTGTATATTATACACCTCTGCCTACCCCTTCGGGAATACAGGCGTGATGCTATGTTATTTATTGTTTGTTAGTCCAACGGCCTCCAGTGGTCCAGTGGTTGAGCGTTGGGCTCACGATTCCAAGGTCTCGGGTTCGAATCCCGGTGGGGACATATCACAAAAATCACTTTGTGATCCCTAGTTTGGTTACGACATTACAGGCTGATCACCTGATTGTTCAAAACTAAGATGATCGGCACGTTAAGCCGTTGGTCCCGGTTACAGCTTACTGATGTAAGTAATTAGTCGTTACATGAGCCATGTCAGGGGCCTTTGGCGGCTCAATAATAACCCTGAGACCAGGCTTGATGAGGTTGGTTATTCACCTCACAACCCACACGATAAAAGAAAACAAAAAGTCCAGTATATAAATCTTTTTTTGACGTGACTTCTTGTAGATTTGTCGCAGATGCATTAAATACCGGACCGGTCATATAGGGAGCTCTTAGGGTTCTCAACCAGTTAGGGTTGTCAGCATAGAGGTAAGCCATCTCAGGGGTCTCTAGCGGCTCAGTAGTAACCCTGACACATGAGGACGGTCATTGACCTCACAATCCACACGAGAACTGAAGCTTAGAAGTTAACGTTTATTAATTAAGTATAATGTACCTATCAGCTGGCATGACGATGAACTACCTTGTAGTAACTCCCCCAGCACCTATTATCAGTAGACATAACACAAATACACGAGTAAATGTAACAATAACAGTTACTAAGTGAACTTACCTAACGATGTCTGCACGAATCACAGAATCGAGTCAGGGGTGCCAACCTGTGACACGCGTAATAATATACAGGATGTTAGTGACATCGTAACTAAAACTTTGAGGGATAATTGAGTTGATATTGAGTGAAATTTTCCGTTGCAAAAGTATGAATCGGAAAATAATAAAAGAAAATCATGATTTTTACAGGTTATTCCACTAGGTATCAACTCAGAATCATGTTCTTAATCATCAACCCTCAGTGTTTGTTATGATGTTACTAATACCCATACCTACTTGTATGGCTACCGTATGTACTTGTACGGGGTGTAAGTGACATCGTAACGAATACTGAGGGGGATGATTCAGCTGATTATTCTGAGTTAATATCAAGTGGAATTGATCATCATCATCAGCCCATTAACGTCCTCACTGCTGGGGCACGGGCCTTCCCTATGGATGGATAGGGAGATCGGGCCTTAAACCATCACGCGGGCCCAGTGTGGATTGATGGTTATTAACGACTGCTAATGCAGCCGGGACCAATGGCTCAACGTGCCTTCCGAAGCACGGAGGAGCTCGAGATGAAAACTTTTTTTTTGTGGTCACCCATCCTATGACCGGCCTTTGCGAAAGTTGCTTAATTTCAACAATCGCAGACCGAGCGCGTTTACCGCTGCGCCACCGAGCTCCTCAATTGATCATCACTTGATATTATGTTAATAAATAAATAAATAAACCCAGAATCATGGTCTGAATCAGTATTCGTTACGATGTCCCTAACATCCTGTATCTAAACAAACCAAGACACGATTGTATCCCAATGGAGTAACCGTCGCAAGATCAGGGGCCTGTTTCATAAAACTTACAATTGTAAATTACAACGACAATTTGATGTACATTACGTAGCTAATATGAAACTGCAAAATATTCGTGATCACACACTCCGCAATGTACATCAAATTGTCATTGTAATTTACAATTGTAAGTTTTATTAAACAGGCCCCTGGTGATAGGCACTAGGCGGCACTTGGGACCCTCGTTACATAATTTTCGGCGACAATAGATGGCGTAAGTGTAGCCCCACCAACCGGTGATCGAAATATTGTTTTTGTCATAAATAAACTAAACTAAATGAGTTCTACACCTTTTTGCCGCTACCTGAAGGTCTAGAGAACCTAGAAACAATAAATAATATTATAAACACTTCTAATTTTCTTCAGGTTTACAGCTTCCTATTTAATTGTTCTTTTTATTACTTATTATTAGACTATATAACTATATAAAAAAAGTTTTGTAAAGGATTATTTAAGTTTATTTGTGACATAAAATACAAAAACTTAGTAAATACTTTTGTATGGGAAGTGTATATTTAATCAATAATATAAAGAAATTTAATTTAATTATTATTTTTACTTATTTTTGAAGAGAGTTTTTACGAGATATAATAACTTGCGAGGTGCTACATTTTTTTTAATGAGAAGTGTAAACGTCAAGACAATACGTATATGTATGTAAAAATAAATGCTTGTATCATGAGATCGTTTGAAGGTTGGCAACCCCTGTAAATAAACAATTCAGACATGTGTACCACTGGTTTGCAAATTTTCTAAGTGCTCCCATTGTCTCTCGATGAAGATTTTACTTAAAAAATACTTAGCAACTGTATATTGTGTGATACTGTATTCAACGTTAGAGAGTCGCGGCTTTTGTCTTGTCCTTTTTATATATTGTCGTCTCTTTTCTTTTGTCAACAGATAAAAGAGATCTGTGCATTAATTAATTTGTACTCAGCTTTCCGTTTCGACGAATACAGTCGAATTCAAAGGTTTAGAGCCCGCGTCGAGATTCGAACCTGAGACCCTACGGGGTAAGTTACTTGTTCTCTAAACTGGGAACTAAACGATTCAGCTCATTTATTTTTAAACTACAGCGCATGAGGATCTAAGCGTTTCACCGAACCGACCTATGTAATGAACCGTATCGCCGACTGGAGTGGTTGATAACCAGCTGAATTCTCTGTCACTGTCGATTGTCATAATCGTTTGCAACTTAGCTAATGTTGGCAACCCCAACATTTTAGTTTTTTAATTATTATTTAAGCATGGCAATGCTGTAACTTTACCCCTTTTTTCTAATGGTGAACAATACACGCAATTCCCTAAACTTCGGGCTTTTGTCTTATTTTAACCAGCACCCTATCGAAAGTTAAACAGCTACCCCCCCCGCCCCTTAGCGTTTATACAACTGCATACATTTTATTGACTGGCCGACGGTGGTAGCGCCATCATGGTGGTCTAGTGAGATATAGCCTTTTTACTTAGTCACATTTTTATTTAACCTTATCATGACAACCATTTAATAAAGTTTAAAATCTCTTAAAACTTAATTGTCTTTTCGCAATCCGAATGGAAAACAGAAATAGGAACATAAACGGTGATATGCAAAGAAACGGATAAAGCGCGGATAGAAATAAGCAAAATATGGCACATGTGCCCCGTGACCCCCCGTGACCCCCCTCGTGACCCCCCGGAGGGCCGCGATAAAAAAATGGCCGTGCTTTGTCTCGGAATTTTTCATTTCCTCTCAAAACGGCGCGTGCGGACAATGCCTTACAACAAGTGTACTTGCTCCGCTGTTGATGTGGACTTCAGCACTTTTAAAACTGCAGCGTAATAAAATATATACTTTACTAGAGATCTGCCCCGGCTTCGCTCGGGTGCAATGCTGCGGAAAAAATGAAATTATGACATTTCATTAAAAACCTCAAAAATAACAGTATATCTCCACTATCTAATGGATGTTATTATACATATACACCTTCCTCTTGAATCACTCTATCTATTTAAAAAAACCGCATAAAAATCCGTTGCGTAGTTTTAAAGAATTAAGCGTACATAGGGATATGGGGACAGAAAAAGCGACTTTGTTTTAAACTATATAGTGATTATTATGTATGTATTTTTGTGTATGCTTGTACAAGCTATCTGCCCTCTCCTTGTTAATTTTTCACTCTCCCAGGCCTACTGAAAGAAATTTCTGTTAGAAATAAGTTGTGTCTTTTGTCTCTCCTCATGTTGTCATATTGTGCTTCTGGGTTATCCTGTGTACAACAAATTAATAAATAAATATTTATTTATTTTTTATGTAACAATGTAAGTCACTATATACGTGTATTTGATTCACTCTATAACTTACAACTTATTCAGTAATCATGCTTCTGCCTTGAGAACACTTGAATTAAGAACGAAAGTCATAGAACGCGCCCAGCGGCTCACCTCCCCGAGTATGTCGTAAAATCTGACATTGTGCATTGTTCATTTCTAACAAGTTGTGCATTATTGGGCGGTAGGCGGAACAATATTTCTATTACGGTTCAGCGTATCCATTTTAGAACTTCGTATCAAAAGTCTTCACTTGTGACTCTGCTTACTCTATTAGGAGCGTAAGTTTAGGAGGAGGGGGTGAATCGTTTGCCTTTAATCTAAGTATTTGTTTGTAGTTCTCTCCTGTGTCCGTGAACTACCACGGACCTGTTTGGAAGACACGTAACTTATTTCGTAGTGTCACGTGTTTGAATTCCGGCACGGGCAAAGACAATAAAAAATAAATAAGTGACTGTTCGTCCCTTCACTTATTATCAGGAGAGTTAATTGTACATCGCGAAACTATTTAAAATATATATTTTTATTTTGTCCTAAGTCTAGAATGTTCGCGGTATCTGCGTAAACAAGGCTTTCGCCCCCATTACTCAATTTCCTATTCTCGCGCGTCGCCGATTGACAATAAAAATAAGTGAACAATCAAATATTGCGCAGACGCGCACAGGGGTCGACAGGGGCGTAAATAGGGAAATCAGACTTATTGTTTGTTTAATGGGAATCCTATTTGTTCGGCGGGTGAATACCGATTATTTTGTATAATGTTTAGTTGGTGGATTTGTGTTTGTTTAGGATCTATTTTATCGACTGCATTAGTATAAAGCACATACGAAAACAATAAAAGTATTAATAATGGTATGTATGAGCAGGAAAGGAGTCCGATAAAATGTGAAAGACCTCATTTCACTGTCTTACATACTTTTACTAAGAATGTAACATCCTGAGATGACCTTAGCTACATCGTCACCATACTACTGGCAAAGAATAAAGAATAGAATGATTACTCTCCGCCCCCTGCACTTTTTTTTCCTGACTATGTCTGCAATCAGTATCTTTTTTTTCTGTTTACTATGAGCAGATTTGTTATAAGTAAAGCGTCAGGTAGAGTCTGTCCTCCAGCGAGGACAGCTACTCACAATTAGCTAATCTATGACCACTCATTCTTCTGAATGCTCTAGTATATATTGTATCTTGAGCCCCCTGTACTAATAAAAAATCAAACTGAAAACTTAAAAATATCTTTATTCAGTAGGTAACATAGTTACACGTTGAATCGTCAATTTTTACATAACAAACGTCTCATCCGCCTAAAATTACTGCAGCTTCTCACAGCCTGTATAGCCGGGGAAAAGAAGCTGTAAGACGTTCTTTAAAAAGAAACATAAACCATTTTTATACAATTGAGTAATTTAGCTACCTAATCAGTTCTCAGACAGTTAATCCCATACATTCATATCTTCTAAATAATCACTAACTTTATAATAACCTTTTTTGTAAAGTTTTTGTTTAACTACTGTCTTAAAACAGTTGAAAGGCAAATTCTGAATGTCAATGGAGTGTCCAATATGTGCTACTGGTGAGATTGTGGTCAGACGAAAAAAAATATTTTCTATAAAAAAACACCAGCGGTCACCAGGCTTGGTGAGGTCTCACAACCCACACGTGAGAAGATTGAGACGTAAACATACCTACCGATAGATCATTTAAATTATCCAATCCCACAAACCCATCCATATCTCTTTATAAACCTCGTAAAATGGAGACTTTGTTTCGGCCAAATCCTATTTATAGCTCGTAAATAATATTATGAAATAAACGACAATATTGTCATGTAAAATGATAGGCAACAATGTTTAACTATGTGAGTAGATTTCTTATTTTATATACGTAACGTAGCATCATTCCTGTATCCCAAAGGGGTAGGCAGAGGTGTATAGTATACAGGGTGTTAGATTGATTCAGATGGACAAATTTCACTCGATGTTAACTCAGAATAATGGTCTGAATCATCCCCCTTATTATTCGTTACGATGTTACTTGCACTCCGTACAAGATACATAGATATCAAGTGGAATTACCTGTCGGAAAATTTAAGAAAATTCACTTTGTTTTCTTTCATTCCACGTGATATCAACTTAGAATCATGGTCTGATTCATCCCTTAAAAATTTCGTTACGATGTCATTAACAACCTGTATACACCCACTCGTCGCTAGCTATGTTTAAGCATGGGTTCCCATCGCGAACATTAGGAAAATTGTTCTAAAAAAATTCAATAGATGACGCTAATAGTACCGATTTGCAATTAAAGTTTCTTTAAAAGTCAATAAAATCGATAAATAGGCACTTAAAATATGTTTTATAATTTAAAAGTTGTACTCCAAGTTGTACGTTAGTATTATATGATCTGTGGTTTAAGTCTCATGTAATAGGGGGCGAGCCTATTGCCATTAACTGGGCACCAATCCTGGATACCACGTGTGTGAGAGAGAGAGAGAGAGGGAGAGAGAGGGAGAGAGAGAGAGAAAATGTTTATTCAACAAATTGACGTGGTCCCCGGCACGTCTGTAACTCTTAAGTCCTTCAAGTATACTTACAGCATTGTTCCGCTTCATCGTACCAAATGCAATAATTTTATGAATGATTGGTATTTTTATGCGTTTCGGAGATATGTGAGCTAACCTGTATTCTGCTGGTATTCCCTTCGGGTTTGAAGGTCAGACAGGCAGTCGCTTCTGTAAAAAACCGTACTTGTCAAATCATCGAGTTAGGAAAACAGACCTTGTGAAAACGGGATAACGCTAGGGAGATACACACATACATAAACTCACGCCTATTTCCCACCGGGGTAAGCAGAGACTACGAAATTCCATTTGCTTCCTGACATACTTCTCTTGTTTCCTCCACATTCATCAATCGTTTCATATACGCACGCCGGTTCACAGTAGATCATACTGAACATTTTCTAAGGACATCTTCAATTTGGTCAATGTACGTCCTTCTAGGACTTCCTCTGCCAGCCCTACCATCAACCTTCGCTTTATATACTGCTTTCATAATCCTACGTTGGGGAGATAATTATTGGTGTTAAGTATATATTACTTAAGATGACGTCATCGTTATAAAATACACGGAACTCTTTTCAAAAGGAAGTTATAAATAATGTTAATATTCTCCATATTAGCACTATCTAACCCTGTTCACCGCGATAGTAAAGTAACATTATCGGTTCCACCACAGCCCTTCTACATTTGCGACACAGTATAAACACAACAGTGGGTACAATTGCCTATTTTTCACTTGTTACGACACTAACTTTTCATACATTATCGTCGCAGATACTTTTGACCTGTAGAGTTAAAAAGGCCAAATTGAAGCAATTCGCCTAAAAATGCAAAATAGCTATTTGACATTTGTGCACATTGCCCACTTACTTTTATACGCAGAGATGTCAAATTGATGAATTCCTTTTACATGAATTGCTTCAATGTGGCCTTTTTAAATCGCCTGGTTTTTTTTATATTACTTACTGAATTTGTTCAAGTTCACCTGTTATGTTTGTTCGCGTGGTGGAGTATGCTCCATACGCCTTCCGGTTATTTGAAGGGAGCCCTGTGCCTAACAGAGGGATGTGTGTAGGCTGTGTGCGTTTATGTAGGCCGACTTCGTTTCTTAATAAAGTCATGTCGAAAAAACGTTTTGTTGAAGTAGAGTAGTATCGAAGTTAAGACATGTCGTAATTATGTATTGTCGGAATAAAGAAGTGTCGGATTTTCATATTGCCGAAGTTAAATCTTGTCGGATAACAGTTTGTCGGACTTTAGTTTTAAAAATAATAAATAAAGGTAAAATCTACGACACACATATACATTTACAACATTAAAATATACACACATTAAATTAATATTTAGACCAAATATTTATTTATTTTTATTTTATTTTTATTTTTGGTTCATCATCATCATCATCAGCCCATTATCGTCCCCACTGCTGGGGCACGGGCCTTGACTATAGATGGATAGGGAGATCGGGCCTTAAACCACCACGCGGGCCCAGTGCGGATTGGTGGTTATTAACGACTGCTAATGCAGCCGGGACCAACGGATTTTTGGTTAGATAGTGCTAATATGGGGAATATTTAACCCCGAAGTACGTCTTCAAATTAGTCGCGTAGCAACCGCGTGACATAATTTGTATGGATTCATCGCAAGATGAATGCAACTGCAGCAACGCGACTGATTTGTGCGACTTTTCCTGGAGTGCACCTACTGTTACAATTTGCGTACAATTATGATTAGCGGCATCATACCGCCGTTCAGCGTCCTATTGGCGTCCGGCCAAGTAGTGCATCACCGCGACACGTCTGCTGTTTGCCAACTATCTTGTACCATAACCTGCGCTAATCTACACGACACCAGAAATATATGGCTGGTACGAACTGTTTAACTTACATAATACGAACTTGACTTGCCTTCGATGCGGTAAGTTTCTGGATGGGTGACCGTTTGAGAATACTTTTGAATGTAAACCATGTGGCAGTACTAATTAAATAAATAAATAAATGTCACTTTGAATGAATAGACACACATTCATAAATGCGATAAGGATTTCGCGAGCGCATATGTCTCTTCACTCATAAGCTGTTGTGCGTGGTATCAGGCGATATATTAGAACAGAATTCTGATGCAAGGGATTAAAGTCATCAGGACGTGAACAAAAAATTAAGCTTTAACTGTTTGTATTGTCCCATATACACTTTTAAATTTACGTTGTGTGTGTGTAATTTCTCTTTTACATTTACTCTGTTTGTGATGTCGATTTTCTGTAACTAGTCATTTTAAAATATGGGCCTGGCCTGAAATTTAGATTATATTATATAATTATTAGGTTTAAAGAAGTCTTTATTCTCAATTAGAATACAAATTCCTTTCCTTGAGAATTTAAAAACTAACTATGCGTACAAAAGCATTTTGAGGGTATATTGTAAATAAGAGCTACAATATACACATTTTTTATTCGAATATTGCATACGAGTAGCTTGCTTTATTACATTATATTATAAAGCCGTGGTAGCCCAGTTGGAAGAACGCTGGACTCTCACTGTAAGGTCGCAGGTTCGAATTCAGCACGGACCTAAACCTATGATTTTCGAAATCGTTTTTCGCATTCATTATTTGGATCATATCTGGCGGGTACGTACTGTTTACGTTACATAATACGAAGTTGACTTGCCTTGCCCCGTCACGTGCTCAGCGGTGAAGGAAAACTTCGTGAGGAAACCCACATACCCGAGAAATGCGTTTCGGAGGTTTGTGACCTAACCTGTATTGGGCTGGTATTTCGTTCGCGGGTTGGAAGGTCAGACAGGTCGCTTCTGTAAAAAACCGGGCCTGTTAAATCTTCAGGTTAGGTTAGTGGACCCTGTGAGAAACGGGATAATGCTAGAGAGATGATGATAATGATGATATTGCGATTAGAAAACAACATACTGTAACAGAAAGGCAGGTTAGACGTGGGTACTTAAGTAGCTCCTTATGATCACTTCGACGAACATCCGTTTTGCGTGCTTGTAAATAATTTGTGAAAATTTTAAATGATTAATACGTTTTGTTTTTATGTGTGGCGTCCTTTTATAATAAATAATTTCTCTTCTATTCTAGATCGTCATGCGGTGAATGTAGGTAAGTACGTATCTCCGTTTTCTTTGACGATTTTTATTTTTAAAACCATTATTTTTTAAAACCATTTTTATTTAACGTGACTTTTTGTCGATTTGCCACACATGGCGTTACCTACTTGCCGAGGGACCTCTGGATCGTGAACCCCACGCTCAACCACTAGACCACAGTGGCCGGTAACTCTGACTACCCCAATTGGGAACACAGTCGTGAGCTTATGTTATGACTTAAACTTCGCCACCGAACATAATAACAAACGGGCTAAAGTTAGCAAGTCATAAATTAAATCAATCGGCCTGAAACTTTATCGGATGGTAAATGGTAAGTGTTGGTGAACGGTGACTGACGGTGAACGGCGGACGGTCACCATCGGACCGACCCGCCCCTATTACAGCGACGTAATCTCAGGCGATCACGCCATCAATTTTGTTGGTGTAGCGTAGATGTGGGTTCAGTCGGTCAACTTGGTTTTCCTTTTTAAATGTGATACTTTAGAATTATTAATCACAACATAATACAAGCTCCGTGGTCTAGTGGTTAGAGCGTTAGGCTCACGATCTGGAGGTCCGGGTTCGATTCCCGATGGGGACATTGTCGAAATCACTTTGTGAGACTGTCCTTTGTTTGGTAAGGACTTTTCAGGCTTGAATCACCTGATTGTCCGAAAAAGTAAGATGATTCCGTGCTTCGGAGGGCACGTTAAGCCGTTGGTCCGGGCTATTAGCCGTAATAACACCTCGACCAACCCGCAGTAGAGCAGCGTGGTGCAGTATGCTCCATACCCCTCCGGTTGATTGAGGGGAGGCCTGTGCCCAGCAGTGGGACGTATATAGGCAGTTTATTAATACAAGCTCACAACTATATCCCGGGGTAGTCAGAGGTACATCCATTACAAGATGAACCAGGTACTCACACCTCGCCAAGCTTCCTGTTAGACCAACGTGATACGTGTATCCCTTTCCCTGGAATATATACAAATTCAAAAATATCTTTTATCAGTAGGTAACATAGTTACACTTTGAATCGTCAATTTTTACATAACGAACGTCTCATCCGCCTAAAACTACTACAGCTTCTCACAACCTGTATTCATCATCATGTCATCCAAACCGTATCCTGCGACGGCGACTCCTAAATATCTATCCCGGGTCGTTGTTGTGGTGGGCTCTGATGTGGCTGGCGAAACCGAACTTCGACTTGAAGGTCCGATCCCACGGCACACAATAAGCTGGCCTGATGAATTGAGTGTGTAGTTATAGGAGGGTTTCGGTCGAGTCTTGCGTATTTGGCGCTTTGCGTCGAGATCTTGTAAACGCTTTTCTTCAAATACAACCTGTATCAATAATATAATTAACTAACCTACAGTTCCGATAGTAAACTACAAAATAAACAATCGCCTGAGGCTCTGAGGCTGCAATCTGAAGCCGACTGAACTGAATGATCCCTCAAAGAGGCTGCCTTGAGCCGAAGGCTTGAAACGTCCGTTTGAGTCGCCAGCTTCGAACCTGCCGGCACTTCGTCTACCAAGTTTCAAATTGTTATCATTTTATCGGGTGTCCTGCAGGTTTCCAGTCTGTTTTGGTATATATTATAATGTGCTCAATGTTTTATATACTAATGTTCATCAACATCACTAATTTAAGAGCCACGCTCTTGTCGGTGTAGCAATTTCCATGCTACTTTTTTGGGAAAAATTGGGCAGTGGTTTCCCTCTTGCCTTCCGCCCCCGTAAATGTTACAGAATGAATATTCAGATATGTTTCATATATTTAAGTACGTAGTAGCGTTTAGCAAGTTATACATATACATTCCAAATTATAAAACTTAAATAACAAATAAATAAATAAATAAATAACATAACATAAGCTCACGACTATATCCCAATTGGGGTAGTCAGAGATACATCCATCGCATGATGAACTAAGTACCGAAACTCCACTGAGCTTTCTGTTAGACCAACGTTATAGGTGGTGAGCCGTATCGCCGTCAATAATGGCAGAGCCAACTGTTTTAGAGAAAACTACTATAGATAAGTTAATAACTCAATAGTGCAAGTCTGTTACTGTGTACGAATCTGCGCTCCTCGTTTGAGAAGCCAAACCAAAACAAGAAGAACCAAAAATGTTTATGTTGTCGTATTGATAGTTTCGAGAGCTCAAGAGGTTTATGTAAGACAAAGGTCGCGTTAGTTAATTGAGCGAAAAAGGCGAATATGAAAGTTTCACCTACATATAAGTAACAGAGGGAAAGGGGGAATAACTTACAGATGCATTGTTGCAAGGTCCATTTTTAACCCCGACGCAAAAACGACGGGGTGTTATAAGTTTGACGTGTCTGTGTAAATGTGTATGTGTCTGTTTGTGGCATCGTAGCTCCCAAACGGATAATCCGATTTTAATGCGGTTTTTTTTTGAAAGGTATATCAGTCGAGAGTGTTCTTAGCTATGTTTGGTGGAAATCGGTTCAGGTCATCAAGGTCATCAGGTCGTTTGTTAGGTGTGATAGGAATATTACACGCTCAGTTTGCTTGCAAGCATATGTGGGATAAGTTATTTTTTGCTTTTTATAGGGTTTAGCATTTTTAACCTTTTGTCATAATAATTGAGTACTTTTTTGACCGGGGGTTTTTTAAATTTTTATTGCAAATAAATGAATTATTAGGTCATTTACATCCCCGGAGACGAGAGCTCTGCACTCACACGCGCGAATGTTGTACCAATGCATAGTTTGTCATTAGCCCACGTTAAATTCTCTACTCAATACCGAGAATGGACACGGAATACAGGAAATGTTCCGCATCTGCGGATTTTCCTGGAAATTTCTGGAACTCTGTTATTATTAATGACTCAAAGCGTATAGTGAATAGGGCATAATTCCTAGTGCCTAATAATACTAATATTCGATCTGTGTTATTGCTCAACATCCGAGAATGTTGTCCGTGGGTACATCGAAGTAATAAAGCGATTTTCACAGGACGCGGATTTTGTAGCGGTCCACCGCGAGAGCGCGCAGAAGAGCAGAGAATCGCCCAATCCTTGACAATAAATAAGTTTTAAGTATTTATTTATTAGTACCGGGTTGTATTGTTGTTAAAACTGGCAGAGGGTGTCCTAGAAGGACAAACAATCAAAGTGCAGTCACTGAGCCCAGCGAATTATTTGTGAACAGTGGTGAAATTACGAACCATTAGTTGTTATAATTATGTTTTTGTAGATGTTTTTGGTCTATTACAGAAACGACAGGTACCCAAGAGGTCATAAGTGCAACCAGTTAGTTTTACTTTGCAAGAAACTGACTGGACTAGCACCTTATCGTAGATAGACCGAATTGGGGATGTCCTCAGAAACGGTTAATACATTATGAAACATTTGATGAATGTGAAGTATGTCAGAATTGAAACAAATGGAAGTGCGTAGGCTCTTCTTAACCCGGTGGGAAATAAGCAGGAGTTTATGTATCTATTGTTAGATAGAAAAGAATCGATCGAAATGATACATCACTACGCCAATGAACGTCACAACACTGGCTTCCGTACTTTGATAGAACTAATTCGTACTGTAACAGAACGCACCACAATAATCGTCGCGGATGGAGTCATCTAGTTTATTTTCAATAAACTTTAATGTACATCAATAATGTGTTCAATTATTTGTCTAAAAGTTAGTACTTAACAATAACTAAAAGGTTTGGCTATGGGGTGAAATATTTTTTTCGACATTTATTATTATTTTCGTCTTTATTTTTAATGACTTTAGACAGGAAAAACATAATTAGAACTTTGAGAAACATGTAGGCTTTGTTTTACCTTTAGGTTTCATAATTTCATAGACCTACAAACAAAAGGAATTCAATGGTCTCAGCTTGCCCTGGTGGGGGGTAGGCGTGAGTTTATGTATGTATGCATGTATCTACAAACCAATATGGAAGTGATAATGATATTCTAGTGATTATACCATTATGTGTGTCTGTGCCCAGCGGTGGGACGTATATAGGCTGTTTATGTTTATGTATACCATTATGTAAATACGTATTTCTTAATCCGAATCTAATGTTTCTATAAGGTAACTATTTTTTATTATTTTTATAAATTTAGCGCCATCTTTTAGGGAATAGATTTGGATAAGTGCATCTATTCGTACATAGATGGGGTGAGAAATGCCTGTCATATGTAAAAAGCAGATATTCATTTCTAGGCAGCTTGATAGCTAGAAGTCATTGTAGTACCATAGCTTGCCAATAGATGGAGCTGTACGATATCAATAAAAATAATCAACCAGGGTATTATTAATGAAACATACTATTTTTCTCCAAAACTGCTTTATTTACTATTGATGTTCATAATTAACAATGTACCTTTGATGTGAGAAACAGTAGTGTGCTTGTAGGCTTAAATCTTTCATCTTGCTAAATCTGTCCGTCATTCACATTTATTTTCCCATAATTTTCTTTAATATTCTGCAACAGATTCCAGGTTTGGAGTAGATACCTGTCCCTCCTGGATCTTTGGACGATTCTGAAAGTAATTAATAACTGAAATTAGGGGTAAATTTTATGTAAGAGCATAATCACTGTCTAGTACCTACTAAGACGATGACTTGCATTTACTTATTGTTTCTACAGGTATTATTTATGACTCACAGGACTCTAATAACCGAATAAAAACATGTGAATACAATAGAAGTAGGATTCATTCTTATTCTCAAAACAATATGAAGGGAGATCAAATCTCATCATGAAAGCCAGTTTTAACCGAAACCATTTTGCTAATAACTTTATATTTTATTTATCAGTCCAGAAACTATTGGTTGATTTCATGTCTGGTAGGTATGTAATTTACTAATTATTATATTACTCATCAATAAAACAAGGTTGTTAGTGACTGAGCATGTGTAGGAATCTAAGGAATATTTGAAAAATTTCATCTGTTAATATCTCATTAAATCCTAAACAGATTCAAATAATTCTTGTAGTCCTGATAAGAACTATCTCCCCACACATGGAGTTAAGTAATAAAATTTGGCTTGATTGCTGTTTGATAGTTGAAATTATCGTAACAAAAATTGGAATAAATGGTTGAAATAGTGTCTTTTTGCACTACGAATTTCTCTATAAAATACTTAACGAATACAAAAGGTAATTAATTTCTTACCTGGCGAGTGAATATTTTATAGGATACATTATAAACATCGTCAAGAAGTCTTCAATCTTACTAATTATTGTAGCTAAAACCCGTACGTTGCATCTTATTTTGTCTTCCTTCCATTATGATTCCCACTATTCTGTAGTCATATTAAACACAATCTGAAAGGTTTCATAATTATATTTAACACAAAAAGTACACTAATTGTCCAAACAATACAAACCACACTACTTGATTCAAGTGTTTTGTTTAACTGTGAGAACGAATGAAGGATATGTTCAGTTTACGTCACAGGAATACATAGATTATAAAAAGGTATACGAAATTTTAAAGTTTGTTAATTAGGAGTCGAGATAGGGATGTTATTTTGAAAGAATATGTACGAATTTATGGAATAAAATTATTTAAAATACAAAAATAGACATTAGAATAGTTTGAATTTTCGCGGGAGTAGCAAGCACCTAAAGGGTGTCGATGTAAAAATATATGAATGAAGGGTTTTGAGCTGGTATATTTTACAAATTTGAAAATAATAGCTATATTACGTAGTATTTCTTGTTGGAATTGATTTATAAAGCATACGAAGTTCGTACCTATCGTTTAAAATATTATTCTAATTTTTTAGAACTGTAATTCTGATTTGTGATTCTGTGTAATATTTTTTTTTTCCCCTACTGTGTTTGTATTGTTACTGTGGTGTCCTCTAATAATAAATACTTTCTTTCTTTCTTTCTTTTCTTTTAATTCGTGAAAATTGAAAAAATCATGGAAAAAAAAGTAAAACTAAAATAATGCCAAGTGTGAATCGCATTATTTTGAGGGGTTCCGTGCCTACAATTGAAAGAACATTTAGTGAACAAAAACATGAACGTGAATTGATCGTGAATTTTATATTGCTAGTATGTTGTCGTTGTTAATGACAAGCCAAAACATGCATTGGAGGATCGGGTTTGTAGAGTGGGGGATCTTTTTAAATGTTTGATTTATTGTGTTTCTTTGAATTTGTAGTTGTGATGGCAATGGAGATGCATTGTTTTTGAAAAGTTTCAGCTACCTAATTGTCACAGTTTAAGAGATATAGAGGAATTTAGGTATTATTCATGGTTTTTGTCTCCAAAAACGGAACCGTTTTTGGATTGTTGACAAGGTGTTGTATTGTACGCGTTTTAGACCCTAAAATAGAACAATCCAGAAGTCACGCCACTTTCGCGTACACAGAGAAACAGCCAATAAGGTTGAGGAGCTTGGTTTGTGTAGATTATGTAAATTACAGATGTGTGCGAGAAACGTCAGGCAAATGGTCCAGCGAGTGTTTGGCTTTTTAGAAATTCTACAAAATTGGATATATTTTTTATCTAAAATTCTGCAGTTCTGATTTGATAAATTAAATAGAATTTGATTACATAAATAACATCATTAGTATTATAGTCTACTTAAGAATAAAAATAAAATTAAATGAATATTTTTATGTCAATAGGAAGTATGAGATTTTCAATAAATACCTCGATTGTCAATGTCGGGTAAATGTCATTTTGATGTTTTTGAGGCGCTAGTGGTAGCAATATCGCGATTGCCTGAGAGATGAGACGGAGCATAACGGGTATAAAAGGGGTTTTGCACGATTTTTTGGGGGGACTTCGTTCGTGACATTAGCAGCAGAAGGTGCTGTCGGTCTTATGGGAACTTCGCTCGGAGCAAGAACAGCAGGAGGTGCTGCCGGTTTAGGAATTTCAAGTCGGACTAGCTATTCTGTAAGTTGGTAGGGATCCGTTCTGCTGGATTACCAGCTGTCGCGACTTTTGAGAGCTCCGTAGCTCAGGATTACAGTGCGCGATTATTATTTTGTCAAAATATGTAAATTTGCTCTTTAATCAGCTATTCGAACCTTTCGTGGTGTAGCTGATCGTCTACCGCGTTAGAATAGGGATTAGAATTAGCTTCCGTGCGTAGATTACGTGAAATATGTAGGTTTTGTCCGACAAAAGTCCGCGGAGTGCGCTGTAGGGACCCTGTTAGGTTTAAAATAGGAAGTGTGGTGTACTAATTACTTTTTCTTACAGGCATCGTTGGAAACAGGTCTGAGATCATCAGATCTCAGACGACAGGTACAATTTTACGCTAAAGATAGGGCCCGATAGGAGTAGGATGTGTCAAAAGTGTGTAGGGAAGCTTGCGAACGTAGGAATCATGTGCTGCTTGTGATTGTTTACCTTTGTTTGTGTTTTGTTATTATTTATGTTATTTTATGTAGTTTATGTATGTTTATCTATTTAACTTTTGACTGACACTTTACTGACGCGTAGGGAATGACTGCTTGCGATATATTCTGACTGGATTTTATTATCTTATTGGTTATGTTTGGGCTGTGTGTCGATGTTTACAATGAGAATTGTACATATTGCCGCATAGACTGAACAAAAATGTTCTTCTTGTAGTTCTGTGTGTTGCGATTCACATTTCGAGGTAATATAATTATTGCCTGGAGATGGGGAGATCAGTATGCAGAATGAGGTATCCTTGTTTTAGAGGTAACCTCATGGATTTAGATTTTTACCTTATATTGTGAACCTAGACTGTTGGTCCAGGTTGGATTGTAATCTTGCTGTGTTTTATTGTAGTTAGAATTCCCCTGAGGATTCTATTCGAAAACCAATCTGAAGTTACACAGGGTGAACCTTTATGGTTTACGGCCTGCTACCTCACTGTGTCAATGTAGAATAATTGTAGGAACAGTTGTTGTTACCACTGTAACATGGTTCTGGATTGTTCTATAGTGGTGCTTTGGGAGATACAGCTATCTACAGGAGTGGTGCGGTGAGATATTATTATCCATGACCTTCTTTCTGATATTGGGACAGGATGACCATCCGACAATATGAGATGAAGCTAGATAATCAGTATCGAGTCAGCGCTGCGACTTGGATAGTCAGGTTGGATTGCCTCCTCCTGATGAGCGGTTGTGCGTGGCGATGCTTTCGAGTATGAAGACTCTAGCCGATGCCATATAATCAGTAGTAGTATTGTATGGTATGGGTCAACTTTGTCCTCTTGTGTTATGATGTAAATTTATTATGACCCACTCTGGACCTATCAGCTTATTGTGGCTTATCAAGCCATGTAAATAATACAATTAATTACTAATTTGAATTGAATTATAAAAGTCTGGATACCATGAGATGAAGGTAATGGTATTGATAATGGCTTTTGAATAAACTTATATACTCTGAATCTGTGTTGTTATTTCACCTATGTGACTTAACATGACTTCTTATATACTTACTTGCATTGTCCGGGCCTGCCTGGCTTGATTACACTGATATACAAACCAATTCAACACAATTTATTTGTGTTATTTTACTATTCTTTTACCTGATAACACCTTAATGTCACTGCTGCTAGTTTGTGACATACCTAACTTTACAACCTATACCTTGTCCAGGGGTTTACCTGGCCTGATTTCACTATGCAACTTGTTTGCTTACTAATATGCAATATTATTGCAATAATGCATTTATGCATAACAATTACATCCAGTTTGACTGCATATATTCTTGTGATTCATGGTTGGTGTCATATTCATGACCATCCATCTCACACTCATACTTATTCCTATGGCTGGTGTTATTGCAATGCCGCTGAAGCCATAGTAGGGACGTTAGGGACATTTTTGCTTAGTATACTCGGGGTCAATCCAGTTCGGTAGTCTCTGCTTCTGTTGATCCTCTTGCACTGTGGTGTATTGGGGGGAGGACAGTGATGAGTAGCTGCGTATTGCCTTCGGTTGCTAAGTCGCTCATTCGTTTTGTTAGGGACCTTTTGCTTAGTATATTTGGGGTCAATCCAGTTCGGTAGTCACTGCTTCTGTTGATCCTCTTGCACTGTGGTGTATTGGGGGGAGGACAGTGATGAGTAGCTGCATATTGGCTTCCGGTTGCTAAGTCGCTCACATACTTACCTTTTTGCGCCATGGCTATGGTGTTAGCTATGCATCACAATGAGTTGTGTTGTTAGATTGGATGTAAATCTGTCTAACTTAAATAATTTTATTACATATGTGAAATTGGTGTTGGGAAGCTCTTCCCTTTACCTACCAACTATTTACCTAATGCTCCTGATATGTCACATTTATGTGCTTATCATTTCATAAAAAAAACCTATTTGTTCTTTCGGAGAGGGGCCTAAATCAGGGTAGGGCCTCATTCGCCGGTGAGCGTGGTCGGGGCTCGAAACGGCACCCTATACTATTACATTGTTGGTATGGTATTCTAATCCTTTTCCTGTGTTCCTAGATCTTTTACAATAATAAATCTAATCCCTAAACATATTTTAAATAACTAACTAATTTCTTACCTTCTTGTAAGTCTCTCTTGTTTAATTATAAGCTTTAATCAGTGTCATTAAGTTTAGGTTTGCTTGGCGTTGATTTGACTGTTTTTAAACTATAAATACTTATAATATCTCACATCCCATTGCCCTATTACTTAGATATTTATTTGACTTTCTCATATACCATAGTGACATAATTATAACCTATTTGTATTGTTATTAAGTATATATGTAGTATATTAAGTTAGTATTATTCTTTATTTACATGCCCTCAATAACATGCATTCATATCTGACTCAGCTACCTTCATATAAAAGAATTTGAGTTACTACAAAACACAACATAAGGTCCTACCTTTATACTAGACGATCACAACAATAATAATGGCCATTTTAATCACTTAATTTGACTATAACCCAGGGTCGAATCCTGGTCGTTTAGTCGTGGATTGAGTGTGTGGGGTTATTTAAGTAATATATGTAAGGGGGGGTGCGTTACAGTACCGCGCATTGAAGTTATAGTAAAATATTTTTTAATTATATTGAACAACCTCCGTGGTCTAGTGGTTAGAGCGTTAGGCTCACGATCTGGAGGTCCGGGTTCGATTCCCGATGGGGACATTGTCGAAATCACTTTGTGAGACTGTTCTTTGTTTGGTAAGGACATTTCAGGCTTGAATCACCTGATTGTCCGAAAAAGTAAGATGATTCCGTGCTTCGGAGGGCACGTTAAGCCGTTGGTCCCGGTTATTAGCCGTAAAAACACCTCCACCAACCCGCAGTGGAGCAGCGTGGTGGAGTATGCTCCATACCCCTCCGGTTGATTGAGGGGAGGCCTGTGCCCAGCAGTGGGACGTATATAGGCAGTTTATGTTATTTTATGTTATGAAATAATAATAAGGGATTTTTCAGGCTACGTTTCCCAAAAAATATACAGATGGCGCTGTATTGAATTTGCCTTCGTTTATTCTTCTAATTTTATGGATAACAAACATAAGTATGCGTCTTTTTTTATCTTTGTTTTTGTGTATAAATGATGACCCTTGTTATTACACCCAGGCACAATACATACTTTTTCCATTTATTATTCTGACCAAAATAAAGAGAAGGGTAGCAACATAATTCTATACATATCTGATCCAGGTATCCAGGGATCCAGGTTTCTGGTATTTTATCTATCTATCCAAATATCAAGCAACAATTATTTTATACAGGGTGTTAGTGACATCGTAACGAAAACTGAGGGGGATGATTTAAACCATGATTCAAGTGGAATTTATTGACCGAAAATTCAGTTTTTTTTTAAATTAAAGTTCCATAATTTTGCGACGGAAAATTCCACTTGATATCAACTCAGAATCATGGTCTGAATCAACCCTCAAAGTTTTCGGTACGATGTCTAACACCCTGTATATGCCTATGCCGTTACATTCTATTTTTGAATACTTATGTAGCCGAGTAATGAGAAAATAGGTTACTATCACGTTACATCTATAATTATTATTTTTTTTTTGGAAACGTAACCTGAAATGGCCCTCATTGTACTAAACTCGTGGACTTTTGAATCAGTCGAGAAAGCGATGAGTTTCCCGGTAGTAACGCTTTCTTAGACGCCAATAATACAAATGGGTTAGGAATAGCGCTATCTTATCAGGTTTCAGGCGAATGCGCCCGGGTATACCCGGGTATAACGAGTGTATACCCGGGTATATATACCGGGTGTACCCCGGGCCTGTCCACTTCTTATCAGCTCGTATTGTTTGCAAGAATACTGGCTTCTGTTATTATTTGTGGAACGATTATTGTTGAGGTTAATCTTGAAATAGTTCTTTCAAAAGTTTACCTACTGGCTTAGTTTCAGTCGGCGTCATATGAGGTTGTACAGCAACATAAATGCAGAGGAGTGTATTCGCCACATTTTTTAAATTATATATTGTAATATTAGTAGACAATATTCTGGATAAATGGCGCCGGCGTCGGCTTAATACGTACATACATACATACATAAACTCACGCCTATTTCCCACCGGGGTAAGCAGAGACTATAGAATTCCATTTGCTTCGATCCTGACACACTTCTCTTGCTTCCTCCATATTCATCAATCGCTTCATACACGCACGCCGGTTCAGAGTAGATCGTCGGTCGTATCGGCTTAATACGTATATCGAAAGAATTCGCATGTACAGTCATGAGCAGTATAATGTACCCACTTTAGGACTCTGTCGCACTAACATATTTGACATTTAGTGAGACTTCGACACTGCGACAGCCTCCGTGGTCTAGTGGTTAGAGCGTTAGGCTCACGATCTGGAGGTCCGGGTTCGATTCCCGACGGGGACATTGTCGAAATCACTTTGTGAGACTGTCCTTTGTTTGGTAAGGACTTTTCAGGCTTGAATCACCTGATTGTCCGAAAAAGTAAGATGATTCCGTGCTTCGGAGGGCACGTTAAGCCGTTGGTCCCGGCTATTAGCCGTAAAAACACCTCCACCAACCCGCAGTGGAGCAGCGTGGTGGAGTATGCTCCATACCCCCTCCGGTTGATTGAGGGGAGGCCTGTGCCCAGCAGTGGGACGTATATAGGCTGTTTATGTATGTATGTTTATGTTACAGTTCAATTTGTCAAAAAAGTTAATGTGACATGGTACCAAAGTGTATACATATTAATGCTCGTGACCGTTCAGGAGGAGGTCCCGGTGCGCGGTGATGTAATGGTTGAGTTCAAGTCCCACGCGAGTCAAAAAAAAAAATTTGATTTACTTAAGAAAAAAAAACTTAATTTCGTTTTAACGATTTAAAATTTCGTATCAATTTATCCAATGTGTGGGTAGTCTTTTTACCTAAATAAAAAGAACTATTATTATGCTCAAATATTCCTTGAAATGTCGTAAGTCGATGGGCTGACCCCACCACAGTGGTCACCATATCAAGAGTGCCTACAACAAGTCTTCTGATTTTTAAACCCGTAACGGAAAACATCGTGAGGAAAGACACTTAACCGAGAAATGTTTTTTCATATAATAACAGATGAATCGATATCACATAATAATTCTAAACAAATGTTCTTTTTTATATTTTTCTGAGATATGGAAATTATATCGACGGATTAGGAACATAAATGCTGTATACGTGATTAAACATTATCCTGTTATTAGTGGAAAACTCGATACAGCGCAGCACGGCGCGGTTGCTGTGCCGTGGGGCCTGTAATTGAGCTGGTCTTCCTTTCGGATTCGGAGGACAGACAGGCAGTCGCTTGTGTTAAAATCCGGACCTGTCAAATATTCAGGTTAAGTAAGCGGACCCTGTGAATAACGCTAGGAAGATGATGAATCTGGCAAAAGTTTATGTATTCTTTTTTCTATAATCTTTATAAATCTCACCAACAAACAGACATACAGAGCCCTGGTAGTATGTAGTTGTACATCCATAGCAACTATAAGACCCTGATAAGGTTTGGGTCGGTTTTTGTTCCCGGATCAACTCCGGTCGATCAGGAGCCGCGAGTGATGGGGTCCCACAACTACAGATATGCAAAGGGTTTGAATAATGCGCGGGGCGACCGCTTTATTTGGTATTTTTCAAATGTTCTGGACCGTTTTGTGAGACGGAAAGTAATACACCATAACTACCATCACGCCTGTATTCCCGAAGGGGTAGGCAGATGCGTATATATCATCACCACTAATTTAAGAGACACGCTCTTGTCGGTGTAGCATTCTTCATGCTACTTTTCTAGGGAAAATTAGGGCAGTGGTTTCCCTCTTGCCTTCCGCCCCAATATACTATAGTATATACTCCCACCAGATATGTTTAAGATGTAATAGTGGGCAAGTCAATCTTGTAAACCACGTGACATCAAATATCTATGCTCCGCACATGAATTCAAACCAATAAATTCGAATACAGACTGGAAGATAACCGAAGTCCATGCAGAGGAGCTCGGCGGAAAACTATAGGAAGCTGGTAGAAATTGCTGTAGAGCAATAAGGCCACCAAATGTGCTGTAATAAACATAGCTTAGGTAGTAGTAGAGAAACACCTCAATCAACCCGCAGTGGAGCAGTGTGGTGGAGTATGCTCCATACCCCCTCCAGTTGATCGAGTGGAGGCCTGTGCCCAGCAGTGGGAGTATGTTTATGGAGTAATAGATACACAAACAGTGATTAAGACTAAAGGTCATAGCCCACTTATAAGATTCTGCTAGCACCGACTAATAAAATATCATTCAAATATGGGCTTTAAGTCGTGGTGTTGCTATTTATATTGACCACATAATTTAGCGGACAGCTCGGTGTCAGCTAGCTTCCCGCCATCAGACTGCTCGGTAGATGACCACCAGCAGTCGTCTAGTCAGCTTGATAGTCAGTCCGTCAATCTGTCATTTGCGCACTTCCCCCCTCTCACCGTGGTCCAGTGGTTGAGCGTTGGGCTTACGATCCCGACACCCTGGGTTCGAATCCCGGTGGGGATAAATCACAATCATTTTGTGATCCCTAGTTTGGTTAGGACATTACAGGCGAACATCTGATTGTCCGAAAGTAAGATGATCCGTGCTGCGGAAGGCACGTTAAGCCGTTGGTCCCGGTTACTACTGATGTATTAAGTAAGTAGTCGTTACATGAGCCATGTCAGGGGCCTTTGGCGGCTCAGTAATAACCCTGACACAAGGGTTGATGAGGTTGGTAATTCACTTCACGACCCACACGATAGAAGAAGAAGACCGCTCACATACCTCAGACGGTGAATGATTTCCCGCGTAGACTGTACTTCATCATCATCATCACTTATTTAAGAACCACGCTCTTGTTGGTGTAGCATTCACCAAGGTACATTTTTAACGAAAAATAGGGTAGTTGTTTCCTTCTAACCTTCCGCCCCGCAGTAAGTACTGTCTATACTTACTACTTACTTTTCATTTGTCTAGACTATACTTAGTAGTTTTAAATTATTCGTCACGTTTCCAGTCCACCAAACACGTGTAAGTTTACAATCAAGCGTAATCTTTGCATTGGCGCGGCTTCTGTTGTTGGGTGGTGTAGATTACAAATCGGCTTACAGCGTGTAATGCGCCGATCATCGGGGTCACTGCTCAGATCCGGTTTCAGCTGGTGAGGGCCGGTTTGGGCGTGTTGTGGTCGGATTACACAGGTTAATTATGCAAGCTATTGTCCTTTGACGAGCAGATTTAGAAGTAGTTATAACATGCTTTGGGTACGCACGTGTATGAAATGATTGATGAATGTGGAGGAAGCAACAGAAGTGACAAATCAATGAAACAACATAGCAACGCGCCTGTATTTCCGGATTAGGTAGGTAGTAGTACAATTTATACACCCACTCGTCGCCAGCTATGTTCAAGTCCTATGTAATAGGGGACGAGTTTATTACCATTAACCCGGCAAATTCTAGCAACCACGTCATACTAAGATCCAAACATGAATTCAAACTCGAGTCGAATTGAGTGGTTTAAAGTCTGAGCTGGGATTTGAACCCGTAAGACTACGATGTTATTCACTTATTCTGTCTGTGCTTACTATTTCTCTAGACGACCATTATACACAGCGATTAGGCTCACGACCAATCATGTTAGTTTAACAGAAAAACCCCAATCTTTGTAAGTATATAAAAGGAGAAACTGACTGACTGACATATCACCGCACAGCCTAAACGGCTAAACGTAGGCACTTGAAATTTGGAAGGGACGTAGCTTAGGTACCGCAGAGGTGCACTAAGAAAGGAATTCCCGGAATTCCCACAGGAACGGGAATTAGCGGGAAAATCCTTTTGTATGAAAAATCTAAACCGCTTAAGTTAGACGCTTGAAATTTGGCATGCAGGTACCTTAGTTAACTTAAAGCTTAGTTGCAACAGGATATTTCAAAAATTCCCACGGAAACGGGAGTTAGCAGGAAGAAACATTTGTATGAAAAAATCTAAACTGCATAAGTTAGTTGCTTGAAATTTCATATTATGAAGCCATGAAGACGTTGCCGAGTGGATAAGTCCGCCGGCGGTCGTTTGTCTAATTAAGTGGATTACATGCGAATAAATATTTGATCACTCGCGGCTGGTTGGAATCGTAAAACTGTTTTGAAGGTTGCTACATACTGGCGCGGACTGCTGGGTTTTGAAATTAAAAAACCGGTGAACTGCATATCTGACTAGCGCATCGAGGGTTCGAAAGATAAACTAAGGGAGACTTTAACTTTGCAGTTGATAAACTATTGTGTCCATAAATCGACATTTGTCGAATTGTTTTACAAACTTTAAACAAGTTTGTTTGTGATGGAACATCAACGTTTTTTGGACTCTATCCTTTACTTCTGCTACAAGGCCCCTCTCCTTTCCGTTTTGCTAAATTTCATGAGCTAGGCTTATGGAAAGTACCTCATAGGTATTGAATTCCTTACGAGTGTATGAAAATAAGACTAAACTGGTTATGTCTTTGGATTGTGATGATTTCAAAACTTGATTTTTATACAGTTTTAGTAGGTAGTACATACACGTAGTTACTCACAATTTGAATCGTATATTTTCATATAAGTAAGTATATGATATAAGTAAGTGTTCTTTGTCGAATGTTTCATCTACCTAAAACTGTTCAACCTTCATAGCTCAGGAAAAGTAGCTGTAAAAAAACTACAGCTCATGCCTCTAATCTTAAAAAAATGTTGTAATGCAGTTATGGGAAGGTTCCTTAGGTATTTCCAAGCATTCCTGTCTTCTAAATACTCACTCACCTCACTAACCAAACCGTGAACCGTGTATTTAGTGTGGTTAAAATTGTGTTTTGAACTGTACGGTCACGAGCATTAATATGTATACACTATGGTACCATGTCACATTAACTTTTTTTCACAAATTGCACTGTAAGTCTCACTAAATGTCAAATATGTGAGTGCGACAGAGTCCTAAAGTGGGTACATTATATTGCTCATGACTGTACATGCAAATGACAGACGTGATATCAAGCCACTTTCCGTAAATAGACTCGCCGTAGCGGGAATCGCCGTTCGGGAGTCGCTGTCAATGCTACAATTTCATCATTTGCAATAGCCGTGTGTCACAATGATTGACCTTTGAATCATGAAGTAAGGATATTTCACGTGTTTTATGAATTCCGTTTGATATAACAGCTCTCAAATACAACAGTCTATTTAATAACTCCTGTGAATTGTTAATTAACTATAAAAGTGCCCTAAGATAAAGGGAGCCTTGGGCTTTGTTTGGCGAAGGCTTGCCTCTGACTTTGTTAAGGTTGTATAATATAAGTCGCTTCTATGCTGGGCCGGGGGCGAAGGAATAAAAAACATCAAGATGAAGATGGACCTTCTCTTGAGAGGGCAGCCGCAGGAGTAGCAGAGTTCTAAAAAAATGTAGGTAAACAAAACATACATCACATAACTTCTCGGCGGCACTTACTTGACAAATCTTTTTCCCATTGACATTTACAATTTGCCTTTCAACTGTTTTAAGACAGTAGTTAAACAGAAACTTTACAAAAAAGGTTATTATAAAGTTAGTGATTATTTAGAAGATGTGAATGCATTGGATTAACTGTCTGAGAACTGATATTAGACAGCTAAATAACTCAATTGTATATTTTATGTATTTCAATCAATATTTTATGTTTTTTTTTTAAAGATCGTCTAGGGCCCTGTGCCGAGGTTTTTCTTGCAGCTTCTTTTCCCCGGCTATACAGGTTGTGCGAAGCTGCAGTAGTTTTAGGCGGAAGAGACGTTCGTTATGTAAAATTGACGATTCAAAGTGTAACTATTTTACCTACTGAATAACGATATTTTTGAATTTGAATTTGAGAGGGAAAGACAACAGATGGACTAAGGCTGTTACTGAATTGTAGCCAAGGGATGATATGCGATGGTCGGGTGACATTGTGAGGTATGCCGGGAAGCGGGGGATGTGTGGTGGTTGGGTGGTGGGGATCAAATGATGAACCTAATACTGGAGTAAATCTAGTTCAATAATTATTCCACTAAATACAAATCAATGAACATTATCATAACGATATCCGATACAACGGATTACTATTAATTATCGTTAATTGAACAGCCTCTGTGGTTTAGTGGTTAGAGCGTTAGGTTCATGATCTGGAGATCCGGGTTCCATTCCCAATGGAGATATTGTGAACTCACTTTGTGAGACTGTCCTTTGTTTGGTAAGGACATTGCAGGCTTGAATCACCTGATTGTCTGGATAAGTAAGATGATTCCGTGCTTAGGAGGGCACGTAAAGCCGTTCGGTCCAGGCTATTAGGCGTAAAAAACATGTATATAAACCTGCAGTGAAGCAGCGTGGTGGAGTATGCTCCATTTATAACCCCTCCAGTTGATTGAGGGGAGGCCTGTGCCCTGCAGTGGGACATGTATAGGCTGTTTATGTATTATGTTACGCAGTAATGAAATACAATGTCAATATCAATATACTATGTATGTGGCACTAGAGACACCCCAAGTAGGAGGACTTGCAGCACTTCCGGCAGCACGGGTACTTGTCGTCACCACTCTTGCTTTTCTTCTTTCCTTTGCCTTTCTTTGGTTTCTGCAACCCGTAGTTTGGACATTCTTCCCACTTTTCCTGTTAACACAACAATGATACGTACTTAATAATACTAATATAATAAATAAATTTATTTCCAAAAAAATAATTGTTACAATGAAATTTACAATGGTTGTACTTAAAATGTGTGTGTGTGTGTGTGTGTGCACGTGTGTGTGAGCGTTACTGTGTGTGTTTGTGGGTATGTGTATGAGGGTGTATGTATGAGAGTGTGATGCAAATGTCAGCAATCGCCTAGCCCTATGATTGAAAGAATCTTGGGTTCGGGTGTATAAAGTCCACTATGTTGGCAACCCAACAAATTTACTTTTTTATAATATTTTAATATGGCAATTCTGTGTCTCTCTCTCTGCTACGAACCATTACAACAACGACATTGTGCTCTTCAATTGTAATTATAATAAATATTAATTAACAGTAAAGTAAAGTTCGGTGCACCTAGTACCGTACACACTAGAGATTACTGACATTTACACCAAAAGGACAGGGTCTCACACTAACATAGCTGTGGTAGGCTCAGTTGTTCAAAATAATCTTTTCTGTATCTTCACTTGAAAATAAAAAAAAATATACTTATAACTGAGTATTTACCTGCATATTAATTGATCAGGATTTCCCTTTCTAGCGTTTTATCCCAAAACGGGCATCGCATATAATTTTATCTAGCTAATTTGATCCCACTGCTGGGTAAGGCTTCCCCTTGATTTTTCCACTCCTCTCGGATTTGCGCGATCTCCGGCCAATCCCTCCGATAAGCATGGAGGTCGTCACACCATCTTTTATGCGGTATACCTCGACTTCTGTACTTGTGTTGTTCCATATTTTTTTTATTTAGTACGTACAAATTCCAGTTTCAAATATTCTTGTGGTATACTTAGGGTTTTTCAAGCTGAAATCTTCCAGGCTGTTTGAAAACTCTACTGCAATCGAGGCCTGGTGGGATGCACCATACTCTCTTCAGCACCGATTGATTGACAGGAGGATAGTGACCAGCAGTGGGACGTATATATAATAAGACTTTTCAAATTTTGTCATTTTATGTAAGAGTATATTTTTTTAAAAAAAAGCAATCCAAAATTTAAAAATGGAAATTGGGACCCAAGATGTCATTAATAAATTTAAAGAAATTAGTATTTTAACTTTGGAATCACAATATAATTTTGAAAAGTTAATATGTGTAAAAAAACACATATATGACTGTTTGCAAAAAATAGCGATCGGCACATTGTTAATATCCGGAATAAATTAAATTGTTCCCGGTTACTACTTACTGATGTAAATAAGTAGTCGTTAAATGAGCCTTTGACGGCTCGATAATAACCCTGACACCAAGGTTTATGGGGTTAGGAATCCACCTCGCAACCTACGCGTCAAAAGAAGAAGAACAAGATTATATTAGTATTACGTATTTCTTCTTCTTCTTGTCCTTCTTTGCCTTTTTCAACTTCTTCGCCAGGGTCCGGTTGTGCAGCCACTCCGCCACCCTCTTCTCCATTGCGATCCGGTTCACAAACCGCTCTTGGTATTTTGCACTCCTGGTCACACAATCAAAATTAGTATCATCAGAAAATAAATCAGAAAGGTTTGACTTGGACGGGATTTGAACCCGCAGCTCTTGTCAAGCCGGGAGGAGCATGTTAACCATTACACTCCTGAGTCCTAAGTTCCTGACTGTAGTAATAGCATGTACATGCGAACTTTTCTATCTATCTATCTATAGTGTCACTATGCCGACGACGCCGCCATCTACCCGAATCATTAAACATTAATATTTATTTTTTCCGTATGCACGCATAACTCGGTTAGTATCATTGTCACCTCTCTATCATTGTGAGGAGCTCGGTGGCGTAGCGGTAAACGCGCTCGGTCTGCGATTGTTGAAGTTAAGCAACTTTCGCAAAGGCCGGTCATAGGATGGGTGACCAAAAAAAAAAGTTTTCATCTCGAGCTCCTCCGTGCTTCGGAAGACACTTTAAGCCGTTGGTCCCGGCTGCATTAGCAGTCGATAATAACCATATATCAATCCGCACTCGGCCCGCGTGATGGTTTAAGGCCCGATCTCCCTATCCGTCCTTAGGGAAGGCCCGTGCCTCATGATGATGATGATCATTGTTACCAACAATATCGTCATCATCACTGTTGACATCTTATTTGTGTGGTAACATATTCACATTCTTTATGTATCATTTCATCTACATGTTACTATGCTCTATCAAAAAAAAAAAAACTTACATAGCATTCTGGGGGGTTAAAAAGGCCACATCGAATCAATTCACCTAAAAAAAACAATATTACTATTTGACATTTGTTTGCATTGCGCGCTTACTTTTATATGCGCAAATGTCAAATTGCAATATTGCCTTTTTTAGCTGAATTACTTCGATGTGGCTTTTTTAACCCCCCAGAACGCTATGTAAGTTTTTTTTTGATAGAGCAAAGAAACAAGTAAGTAGATGAAAAGTAAGGGTTGTGCTCTATCTAACATGATGAATTATATCATGGGAAATTAAATTTCTTTGTACCTTTCTTAAAGCTTAAAACACTTACTTGTCCTTCTTTTTCAACAGAAGGTCTTCAAACTCTCCAGAGCTGTCGGCTTTTCTATATTTTCCTTTTTTCAACGTACTCCTAATGTCTGGCTTCTTGACGTTACTCTTTCTCCCGTCAACCTTCAACAGCTCCGACAGCGTCATACCATACGCATTGTCTGACGTATCGTTCGTCCCATTTAGTTCTTTAATCTGTTTTTTCAAATCTGTTATATAAGATATACCAAGTTTGGCATCTGTATCGTTGGTTTCAGCCAAGTTTTTTACGCTATCATCTATAGCATCGTTTATTTGAAGGTAAAGTTCACTTTTCTTTTTTTCCAAGGCAGCTATTTCTTCGCGGCGTTTCGCTTCGTCATCTGTTATGTTTTCTCCAGCTAGATTTCTTTTGACACTGATTAGGAAGACTAACACTGAAATCTGAAAAGCATCGTTAAGTAATCACTCAAGCAACCTGAATATTTTTTGCTTCTCTGCTGGACTGGTAATGAAGAAAAATATAGAATGAGTTCAGCACAAGACTCTGTTTACGCTCTTTGTCTGTATTGGCAAGACTACAAGTAACTTACCAGAAGATATAATGAAGCACGTGACAGACCAGGTCATCGCATTTATAAATAATCAATAATGCTGAAGGAGATTTACTCCCTTTGTTACTTAATGATAAGCGGTTGCCGTCATTCTATGTTTTTTTTTGTCCTAGTCCAGCAGAATAGTTATACAGAACAAATATACGAATATAACACAAACCAGGTTAAAATAATCCATGTCATAACGGTATACGCCTCAGCAGCTTCATCTAAGGAGCACTGCACTATCGCTGGTTGCAAAACAGTCTTACAATATTTTACTATCGACATTTCCGTCGGTGAAATTATTTTGTTATATTTTATTATTGTTGTAAGTACTCTTATGACTTAGGTTGTTATGAAGGAGTTTATGGATGTAGTTTATGTAGATATTTTCAACATTCTACAAAAATGTTTAGAATAGGTTGTTTGAAGTAATTATTTCATTATGCAAGTTGTCTTCTCATTATTTGTGGCTCTTTACCTCATTAGCGATTACTGGAATGAGTTTTGTTTTATGAGTTTAGTTAGTTGATAGTAGGGCTGGCAGAGGAAGACCGAGAAGGACTTACGATGACCAAATTGGAGATGTCCTTAGAAAAGGTTTAATACGATCTACTCTGAACCGGCGTGCGTGTATGAAGCGATTGATGAATGTGAAGGATGCTTCCTACCCCGGTGGGAAATAGGCGTGAGTTTATGTATGTATGTATGGATTATGTATTTTATTGTGTTTACAAAGTCATTATTTACGGAAATTAATTGCACAAATAGTTAAAATATTCCTTCTCCGTTCTCAGTACTCAGGAGCTTGTCTACGATGTACTCATTTCTTTGTTTGTACTTTTCATTGTTATAGTATATTTCCATCATGATTCTCCCAGACGACGATCTTATTTTCTGTTCGCGCCTAAGGCATCCGTAGAAATGGTGTCTTCCTTTATACGTAAATAAAATAGTCTAATTTATTTTCTACACGCATCATCAGAAACTGGCAACAATACTTTGACGCAACTAGTGGCTTCTGCATCCCAATTGGGGTAGTCAAGAGGTACATCCATCACAAGATGCTTCTCTGCTATACAGGTTGTGAGAAGCTGCAGTAGATTTAGGCGGATGAGACGTTCGTTACGTAAAAATTGACGATTCAAAGTGTAACTATGTTACCTACTAAATAAAGATATTTTTGAATTTGAATTTGAATTTGATGAACTAAATACCCACACCTCACTGAACTTCCTGTTACACCGACGTGATAGGTGAGCCGCATCGCCCTCTATAATGGTCGAGTCAACTGTGTTAGCGAAAACATACTATAACAGATAAAATTTAGTCAATCATAAGCATTAAGAGCTCTATATTTTCTTACCCAAGAATCTAATGCTGTCTAAAGGAAGTCTACATTGTCTGCAACAACTTCAGTCAAAGAAAAAAAGAAGTCCATTGAATGGCCAAGTAAGTCGTTCACAAGGTCATTACCCCCTTCCTCCGGCTCCTTATCTGCTGAGGACGTCGCCTCTCAACCGGGATAGTAAATTAAACTAATCAGACTAGAATCACTCCACTGCCGCGTATTTTTTCTTTTTATCTTGGCGCTGCGTCTTGGTCATGTCCCCTACCACGTATTTGTATTTTTAGTGGAAAAACTAATATCGAGTTTTAATACGATTATTATAGGAGCTCGGTGGCGCAGCGGTGAACGAGCTCGGTCTGCGATTGTCGAAGTTAAGCAACATTCGCAAAGGCCGGTAATAGGATGGGTGACCACAAAAAAAAAGTTTTCATCTCGAGCTCCTCCGTGCTTCGGAAGGCACGTTAAGCCGTTGGTCCCGGTTGCATTATCAGTCGTTAATAACCACCAATCCGCACTAGGTTTTAGGCCCGTTTAAGGCCCGATCTCCCTATCCATCCATAGGGAAGGCCCGTGCCCCAGCAGTGAGGACGTTAATGGGCTGGTGATGATGAATACGATTATGCGGAGACAAGATAACGGAAGCCGCACTTTTAAATCGATTTCGATTCGTTTGCGAAAATATATACCCATTTCACGTAACACGTCAGAACTTGTTATTGCAAGATGAACGATTCAAAAATACGACCCCGAGTCGATCGTAAATATCAAGATTATTAACATTGTTCCCTCAGTCAAAAAGTTTTAGTTACATACGATAAACAAATTCAGCTTTTATACGTCCCACTGCTGGGCACAGGCCTCCCTTCAATCAACCGGAGGAGGCAGCATATTTATACCCCCACGCTGCTCCACGCTGTTGCAGTTTTAGTTGTGTGTTTATTTTATGCATATCACATTATTATAATATTTTTTTGATAAGTTCTATTGGGATCTTAAATTTTCTTTTTAACAGTCTTTATTGTTTCTGATTGAGAAGGATCACATTTTTTTGAGGCAACATAAAATGTTGTCTAAGATGCTCACATGGATGCAAGTAGTCGATTCAAACTCACACACACCATTTTCGATTCGACCACAAGTCTCGCTATCTTCGACTTCCTGACCAGTAGTAGGAGCCCAAACGAGCCATTACAATGATGACCACGCTTATCGCGAGGTTTGTTCCCGCGTTATTTCCTCGCTCGTGCCTCTTGCTTCCTTGCCTCCGCCTCTCTTTACCTCTTACCTTGCCTTGCACTTGCCTTGTACTTCTCTTGCACTTTTGTTCACCTACAAGTACAGTTTGGGCAGCGTTTTGCTCGGTACCCCGCCAGAGATGTAGCTAGGTGAAAGTCCCCGGGTCAATGCAATTATGGAGTTATATTTTACTTGTGTAGGCAAGTCACAGGGACTGTAACCTGGAACCTGACAGAGGGCAGCAGTAACTGTCAGTACTATTCAGAGGCGGAGGACAGGAGTCCTAGTACGGCTTTGTATTAGACTACTCTGGGCGCCATCCCACTTGCGTCAGACAGAGTACTGCGGGGCGGAAGGCAAGAGGGAAACCGCTGCCCTATTTTTCCCTAAAAACGTAGCATGGAAAGTGCTGCACCGACAAGAGCGTGGCTCTTAAATTGATGATGATGATTTTACTTGTGTAATGTTAAGAATCAACCGTAGCAAGTTGAAGAATAGTGAATTACTTGCTATTATTATAATATTGTCTGTAAGCCGCATGATATTTTTAATAAATAAATAATAGCCATAGATCATCAAAAGAACACATCTATTCACACTTTATAGTGAAATACTATGATAGAAATTGCAAACTATTAGGGCCATAACTCACCGAAACGCCGGGTCCAAGTCGCGTCGCTGGCGACGTCGCCAAACAATTTATATTAAAATGGTTTCGTTGCCAACGCGTCGCAGAGTGAGTTACGTACCTTACATTTCACATATCAATTATTTGGCAACCGATGTTTGTGGTCAACCTTAACTTAGTAGTATCCAGTTACACGCTGATCGCTACAAATACCTATCTAGAACTGCATAAATAAACTCATTCTTATTTCCCACCGTTGTAAGCAGAGACTAGGAATTCCATTGGCTTCGACCCTGACACACTTCTCTTGCTTCCTTCACATTCATCAATCGTTTCAGACACGCCTGTCGGCTCAGAGTAGGTCGTAGGTACTAAACCTTTTCTGAAGATGCCTATATGGCGGGATATAGCTGGATGAAACAACTTAAATATTTGATATGAACGCCTATACTGTACCTATGATCCACAATAAATATATTTCATTTCATTTCATTTCAAGACATACCCAATTTGGTCAACGGACATTCTTTTAAGTCTTCACCAGCCCTACCAAAAAAAATTCTAAAACTACGTTGTTGGAATGAAACATTTTCGATATTCGACATTAACTTATCTTTTGAATTTAGTAAGGACTTGGGACAAGTCAAGGCGTTGGCCCCCTTGGCAAACCCCTGGATTCGTCCCTGGCTGTGGCCCCGTGCTCTGCGTTTAAAGCAATGTTTTGTGTTCGTGACCTGCTGATTGTGCTGTTAATGTGTCTTCTTTCTTGTTGCGCTCGCTGGAGAGATGCTTCTCAAGCTACGAGTTTTTTGGTCACTTTAGGTGTGATTCTTTTACATTTAAAACATAACATAATAGTGATAACTATTATTATGTTAATGCACACATAGGAAATGAAAAACAAAAGAGAACTGGAAAGAGTACAATAGACGGCCTTATTGTTACATTGCCATCACTTCCAGGCAACTTTTGAGTATAAGAGCAAGAAGTAGATTCCAAAAGATGACGGCCCATTTTTTAAGTTGTTTTGAATCCACAAAGAACATGTTTGTTTAACCAAGTGTAACAGAACGCACCACAATAATCGTCGCGGTTGGAGTCATCTAGTTTATTTTCAATAAACTTTAATGTACATCAATAATGTGTTCAAATATTTGTCTAAAAGTTAGTACTTAACAGTAACTAAAAGGTTTGGCTATGGGCTGAAATATTTTTTCGACATATATTTATTATTTTCGTCTTTTTGAATTTATATTTTTATTATTATAATATTCTTTTGTTTTTAGACTTTAGACAGGGAAAAACCATAATTGGAACTTTGAGAAACATGTAGGCTTTGTTTCACTTTTAGGTTTCATAATTTCATAGACCTACAAACAAATGGAATTCAATGGTCTCTGCTTGCCCTGGTGGGAAGTGGGCGTGAGGTTATGTATGTATGTATCTACAAACCAATATGGAAGTGAAAATGATTTTTTAGTGATTATACCATTATGTAAATACTTAATTCTTAATTCGAATCTAGTGTTTCTATAAGGCAACTTTTTTTATTATTTTTATAAATTAACGCCATCTATTAGGGAATAGATTTGGATAAGTGCGTCTACTCGTACATAGATGGAGTGGGAAAAGGACTGACATTTGTGAAAAGCAGGACTTCAATTCTAGGCAGCTTGATAGCTAGAAGTCATTGTAGTACCATAGCTTGCCAATAGATGGAGCTGTACGATATCAATAAAAATAATCAACCCGGGGATTATTAATGAAACATACTATTTTTCTCCAAAACTGCTTTATTTACTATTGATGTTCATAATTAACAATGTACCTTTGATGTGAGAAACAGTAGTGTGCTTGTAGGCTTAAATCTTTCATCTTACTAAATCTGTCCGTCATTCACATTTGTTTTCCCATAATTTTCTTTAATATTCTGCAACAGATTCCAGGTTTGGAGTAGATATCTGTCCCTCCTGGATCTTTGGACGATTCTGAAAGTAATTCAAACTGAAATTAGGGGTAAATTCTATGTGTGAGCATAACCACTGTCTAGTACCTACTAAGACAATGACTTGCATTTGCTTATTGTTTCTACAGGTATTATTTGTGATTCACAGGACTCTAATAAACTAATAAAAACATGTAAGTACAATAGGAGTAGGATTCATTCTTATTCTCAAAACAATATGAAGGGAGATCAAATCTCATCATGAAAGCCAGTTTTAACCGAAACCGTTTTGCTAATAACTTTATATTTTATTTATCAGTCCAGAAACTATTGGTTGATTTCATGTCTGGTAGGTATGTAATTTACTAATTATTATATTACTCATCAATAAAACAAGGTTGTTAGTGACTGAGCATGTGTAGGAATCTAAGGAATATTTGAAAAATTTCATCTGTTAATATCTCATTTAATCCTAAACAGACTCAAATAATTCTTGTAGTCCTGATAAGAACTATCTCCCCACACATGGAGTTAAGTATTAAAATTTTGCTTGATTGCTGTTTGATAGTTGAAATTATCATAAGAAAAATTGGAACAAATGGTTGAAACAGTGACTTTTTGCACTACGAATTTCTCTATAAAATATGTACTTAACGAATACAAAAGGTATTTATTAATTTCTTACCTGGCGAGTGAATATTTTATAGGATACATTATAAACATCGTCAAGAAGTCTTCAATCTTACTAATTATTGTAGCTAAAACCCGTACGTTGCATCTTATTTTGTCTTCCTTCCATTATGATTCCCACTATTCTGTAGTCATATTAAACACGATCTGAAAGATTTCATAATTATATTTAACACAAAAAGTACACTAATTGTCCAAACAATACAAACCACACTACTTGATTCAAGTGTTTTGTTTAACTGTGAGAACGAATGAAGGATATGTTCAGTTTACGTCACAGGAATACATAGATTATAAAAAGGTATACGAAATTTTAGAGTTTGTTAATTAGGATTCGAGATAGGGATGTTATTTTGAAAGAATATGTACGAATTTATGGAATAAAATTATTTAAAATACAAAAATAGACATTAGGATAGTTTGAATTTTCGCGGGAGTAGCAAGCACCAAAAGGGTGTCGATGTAAAAATATATGAATGAAGGGATTTGAGCTGGTATATTTTACAAAATTGAAAATAATAGCTATATTACGTAGTATTTCTTGTTGAAATTGATTTATGAAGCATACGAAGTTCGTACCTATCGTTTAAAATATTATTCTAATTTTTTAGAACTGTAATTCGTGAAAATTGAAAAAAACATGAAAAAAAAAGTAAAACTAAAATAATGCCAAGTGTGAATCGCATTATTTAGAGGGGTTCCGTGCCTACAATTGAAAGAACATTTAGTGAACAAAAACATGAACGTGAGTTGATCGTGAATTTTATATTGCTAGTATGTTGTCGTTGTTAATGACAAGTCAAAACATGCATTGGAGGATCGGGTTTGTAGAGTGGGGGATCTTTTTAAATGTTTGATTTATTGTGTTTCTTTGAATTTGTAGTTGTGATGGCAATGGAGATGCATTGTTTTTGAAAGTTTCAGCTACCTAATTGTCACAGTTTAAGAGATATAGAGGAATTTAGGTATTATTCATGGTTTTTGTCTCCAAAAACGGAACCGTTTTTGGATTGTTGACGAGGTGTTGTATTGTACGCGTTTTAGACCCTAAAATAGAACAATCCAGAAGTCACGCCACTTTTCGCGTACACAGAGAAACAGCCAATAAGGTTGAGGAGCTTGGTTTGTGTAGATTATATAAATTACAGATGTGTGCGAGAAACGTCAGGCAAATGGTCGAGCGAGTGTTTGGCTTTTTAGAAATTCTACAAAATTGGATATATTTTTTATCTAAGATTCTGCAGTTCTGATTTGATAAATTAAATAGAATTTGATTAAATAAATAACATCATTAGTATTATAGTCTACTTAGGAATAAAAATAAAATTTAATGAATATTTTTATGTCAATAGGAAGTATGAGATTTTCAATAAATACCTCGATTGTCAATGTCGGGTAAATGTCATTTGGATGTTTTTGAGGCGCTAGTGGTAGCAATATCGCGATTGCCTGAGAGATGGGACGGAGCATAACGGGTATAAAAGGGGTTTTGCACGATTTTTTGGGAACTTCGTTCGTGAGATTAGCAGCAGGAGGTGCTGTCGGGTTTAGAAAATTCAAGTCGGACTAGAGTTTCTGTAAGTCGGTAGGGATGCGTTCTGCTGGATTACCAGCTGTCGCGACTTTTGAGAGCTCCGTAGCTCAGGATTACAGTGCGCGATTGTTATTTTGTCAAAATATGTAAATTTGCTCTTTAATCAGCTATTCGAACCTTCCGTGGTGTAGCTGATCGTCTACCGTGTTAGAATAGGGATTAGATTTAGCTTCCGTGCGTAGATTACGTGAAATATTGAGGGTTTTGTCCGACAAAAGTCCGCGGAGTGCGCTGTAGGGACCTTGTTAGGTTTAAACTAGGAAGTGTGGTGTACTAATTACCTTTTTCTTACAGGCATCGTTGGAAACAGGTCTGAGATCATCAGATCTCAGACGACAGGTACAATTTTACGCTAAAGATAGGGCTCGATAGGAGTAGGATGTGTCAAAAGTGTGTAGGGAAGCTTGCGAACGTAGGGACCATGTGCTGCTTGTGATTGTTTACCCTTGTTTGTGTTTTGTTATTATTTATGTTATTTTATGTAGTTTATGTATGTTTATCTATTTAACTTCTTGACTGACACTTTACTGACGCGTAGGGAATGACTGCTTGCGACATTCTGACTGAATTTTATTATCTTATTGGTTATGTTTGGGCTGTGTGTCAATGTTTACAATGAAAATTGTACATATTGCCGCATAGACTGAACAAAAATGTTCTTCTTGTAGTTCTGTGTGTTGCGATTCACATTTCGAGGTAATATAATTATTGCCTGGAGATGGGGAGATCAGTATGCAGAATGAGGTATCCTTGTTTTAGAGGTAACCTCATGGATTTAGATTTTTACCTTATATTGTGAACCTAGACTGTTGGTCCAGGTTGGATTGTAATCTTGCTGTGTTTTATTGTAGTTAGAATTCCCCTGAGGATTCTATTCGAAAACCAATCTGAAGTTACACAGGGTGAACCTTTATGGTTTACGGCCTGCTACCTCACTGTGTCAATGTAGAATAATTGTAGGAACAGTTGTTGTTACCACTGTAACATGGTTCTGGATTGTTCTATAGTGGTGCTTTGGGAGATACAGCTATCTACAGGAGTGGGGCGGTGAGATATTATTATCCATGACCTTCTTTCTGATATTGGGACAGGATGACCATCCGCCAATATGAGATGAAGCTAGATAATCAGTATCGAGCCAGCGCTGCGACTTGGATAGTCAGGTTGGATTGCCTCCTCCTGATGAGCGGTTGTGCGTGGCGATGCTTTCGAGTATGAAGACTCTAGCCGATGCCATATAATCAGTATTGTATGGTATGGGTCAACTTTGTCCTCTTGTGTTATAATGTAAATTTATTATGACTCACTCTGGACCTATCAGTTTGTTGTGACTTATTAAGTCATGTAAATAATACAATTAATTACTAATTTGAATTGATTTATAAAAGTCTGGATACCATGAGATGTAGGTAATGGTATTGATAATGGCTTTTGAATAAATTTATATACTTTGAATCTGTGTTGTTATTTCACCTATGTGACTTAACATGACTTCTTATATACTTACTTACTTGTATTGTCTGGGCCTGCCTGGCTTGATTACACTGATATACAAACCAATTCAACACAATTTATTTGTGTTATTTATTTTACTATTCATCTACCTGATAATACCTTAATGTCACTGCTACTAGTTTGTGACATACCTAACATTATAACCTATACCTTGTCCAGGGGTTTACCTGGCCTAATTTCACTATGCAACTTGTTTGCTTACTAATATGCAATATTATTGCAAATAATGCACTTATGCATAACAATTACATCCAGTTTGACTGCATATATTCTTGTGATTCATGGTTGGTGTCATATTCATGACCATCCATCTCACAATCATACTTATTCCTATGGCTGGTGTTATTGCAATGCCGCTGAAGCCATAGTAGGGACGTTAGGGACATTTTTGCTTAGTATACTCGGGGTCAATCCAGTTCGGTAGTCTCTGCTTCTGTTGATCCTCTTGCACTGTGGTGTATTGGGGGGAGGACAGTGATGAGTAGCTGCGTATTGCCTTCGGTTGCTAAGTCGCTCATTCGTTTTGTTAGGGACCTTTTGCTTAGTATATTTGGGGTCAATCCAGTTCGGTAGTCACTGCTTCTGTTGATCCTCTTGCACTGTGGTGTATTGGGGGGAGGACAGTGATGAGTAGCTGCATATTGGCTTCCGGTTGCTAAGTCGCTCACATACTTACCTTTTTGCGCCATGGCTATGGTGCTAACTATGCATCACAATGAGTTGTGTTGTTAGATTGGATGTAAATCTGTCTAACTTAAATAATGTTATTACATATGTGAAATTGGTGTTGGGAAACTCTTCCCTTTACCTACCAACTATTTACCTAATGCTCCTGATATGTCACATTTATGTGCTTATCATTTCATAAAAAAAAAACCTATTTCTTCTTTCGGAGAGGGGCCTAAATCAGGGTAGGGCCTCATTCGCCGGTGAGCGTGGTCGGGGCTCGAAACGGCACCCTATACTATTACATTGTTGGTATGGTATTCTAATCCTTTTCCTGTGTTCCTAGATCTTTTACAATAATAAAACCTAATCCCTAAACATATTTTAATTAAGTAACTTATTTCTTACCTTTTTGTAAGTCTCACTTGTTTAATTATAAGCTTTAATCAGTGTCATTAAGTTTAGGTTTGCTTGGCGTTGACTTGACTGTTTTTTAAACTATAAATATTTATAATAACTTCCATTCCATTGCCCTATTACTTAGATACTTATTTGATTTTCTCATTTACAATAGTGACATAATTATAACCTATTTGTATTGTAATTAAGTATATATGTAGTATATTAAGTTAGTATTATTCTTTATTTACATGCCCTCAATAACATGCATTCATATCTGACTCAGCTACCTTCATATAAAAGAATTTGAGTTACTACAAAACACAACATAAGGTCCTACCTTTATACTAGACGATCACAACAATAATAATGGCCAATTTAATCACTTAGTTTGACTATAACCCAGGGTCGAATCCTGGTCAGTTTAGACGTGGATTGAGTGTGTGGGGTTTATTTATATTTATTAAGTATTTTATGTAAGGGGGGGTGCGTTACAATTTGGTGCCGTGACCAGGATTATGAGGTCTCAAATGCTGGGAAAAGATTGGATGTCTTGGGGGCGTGAAATTTGATATGTACGTGTATATAACTAGGGGTTTATAAAGATGTGAAATGTTTATGTATGTGTAATCTAAGGGAGACATAAAGATGTGTATGTATGGTTAAAATAAAGTGGGGGCGTGAAAATTTACATGTATATATGTAAAACTATGGCTTATAAATGTGTGAAGTGTTTATGTATGTATTAATGTAACCTAGGAAAGGCGTAAAGCTATGTATGTACATCAATAATGATGTGGAGGCGTAAAGTTATGTATGTACCTCAAGAATTATGTGGAGAGTAAAGTTATGTATGTATCTCAAGAATTATATGGGGGCGTAAAGCTATGTATGTACTTAGAGAATTATGTGGGGGCGTGAAGCTATGTATGTATCTTAAATGTCCAGCAGGGGCGTTCTATTTTTGTGAATAGTAAGGGTTTGAGACTAACCTACCAACCCTGATATCATAAGGGGTGAAGTTTGTGTTAAAACGGTTCAATCTTATGGTTTACCTATCAAATTATTATAAATAAGAGTCTGGTTATCATCAACATTCTAATATTAATTCATATTATAATAAGTACAGTTGTCATATTTTGCTTGTTTTATTTATTATTATTTCACTTTAATTTCACTGTGTATGTCCATGTCATTTTTGTTTTATCTCACTGTGCATGCTTATATTATTTTCTTTGTGTCACTTTCAGTATCCTCTTACTGTGGCCAAGACACCTTTAGCCTAACCACGGTCACATGAGTCTGTGTGATTGGCAGTAAGAAAATCCTTCCTACACCTTCTCCTTTCCACTATCCGCCTGTTGCCTTAGGTCTCATGGTGCAGGTATCCCGCCCTATGTATCTATTTATATATTTTCTGTGTAGGTATGGCTAGGGCTAGGGCTGTAGGACGATAGGCATTTTGACTTGCTAGCATTGTAGGGTTTCGTTCTTGCATAGTTAGGCAGGGCTATATTATCATTCCGAAGCTGTAGGTTATGTAGAAACATGCGCGTAACTGAAAACAAAACAAAATAGCATTGTAAGCGTGTTGTGAACAAGATGCAAGTGAAGGTTTTCCAATGTAATAACGTATTATTTTAAGTAACCAAACTTTTATAATTACCTTGTGTCATCTTTTATATGTTTTTACTAGGTAGAATCTTCTTATTTACAATGATTTCTTTAATAATCACGACGAAATAATCGTAATACAACGGATGGATCTCTCCAGTTGTCAATCTGACATTAAATTTGTTTGTTTTTGGTTTGTGTAAGTACGTAGACAAGGATCATCTTACATACAGCCTTGTTTTAAGTTCATAGTTTGACAAAGGCAAACATTTTTTTTTATTAAATAAGCGTGTTTATTTAGTATTTTTATAGATACAATTTATCTAAGGCTATAGAATGTAATTTGTTACGTTTTGATGTAGGTTTATCTTACTTTTATAAAAAAATAATTAACAAAATCGATCGATCTAAACTAAAATCGATATTAATCGGTTCGTGTATAGATGCTTTATTTTGCCTGCCATCTGGTGACGAGTAGGAGTATTAGTTTGACATTTTATTAGATAGACTTCGCATAGAGTCTCATATCGACGGACAAATTATTAGTTCCATTGTTCACCGCTAGAGTGCGTTGATATGTATTATTTAATTGTTTTGTTTTTGATATCGTATTATTATTATTTTTTCTTTTTTATATAATAAGTTAGATTAAAATTAGATAGGGATTTTAAATGTTTTATTTGCTTGTTATTGTATGTTTAGTTTATTAACGTAAACGTGTTGATGACCGCGGTTGTGATACGCGGGTAATTTAAATAGGGTTATTGTTGACCAAGGTAGGTAATTTAGCTAGGGTTAGTGTTGATCAAGGTCAATAATCGGAAGGGTCAATGGTCGGGGTCATTGATCGGTTTATTGGTCAAGGTCATTCATACCGGGTCATTGACACGGGGTCATTGATCGGTTTTATTGGTCAAGGTCATTGATACCGGGTCAAGGACATGGGGTCATTGATCGAGGTTATTGATCGGGGTCATTGATCGGTTTTTTTGGTCAAGGTCATTGATACCGGGTCATTAGTCGAGGTCATTGATAGAGGTCAGGGATAAGTGGTCGTTGACCGGATTATAGGTTAGGTTATTGACTTGACCTACTTCCATTAGTTCCAATGTTCTCTCATAGATGGCGCTAGTAGTTTTGAAATCTATCTTTATGTTTAGATTTAATTGAATTTGATAGATTTCATTTAAATAATTTTAAATAGTTTACTTTTGTTTTGTTTATTACTCAATTATTGAGTAATTATTTATTTATTTTTGTTTTGTTATATATATATTTTTTTTATTGTTATTATGGGAATTGTTATAAGATTATTATTCAATAAGGATTTAATTACTAAAATAATTAGTATATTATTAATTAATGGTTATTTAATAATATTATTGATGTATAATTTAATGGTTTTTATATAAAAATATTTTGACATCACGCTCGTGTTCCCAAAGGAGTAAGCAGTAGTATTTAATATTATTTATTTTTTATTATTTATTTAGGGAAGCAATTAAGACATTTTTAGTATACCTGTATACTTACATGACTGTACTTGTATATCATTATGGTTACAGTATTTTGAATAAAATATTTTATTTTATTTTCAAATATTAATATTATTTCAGTATTTATTTATTTTACTCTTGAGGGGAGTTGACGGTCATTCCTGGGGGGAAATTAGATAAATTGTCATTGTATATAAGATTGAATAAAGGTTTAATAAGATGTTGGAAATCTTATTATAGTAATATAAAGGTTTGCTTTATAGTAATATAAAGGTTTGCTTTATTTATTTAAGGCTAGGTTATTGTGGTGTTTCTTTTATTTTTTATAAATTATCACTACGATAAACTACGTAATAATTTAGGGGGCGATTGTAACAGAACGCACCACAATAATCGTCGCGGTTGGAGTCATCTAGTTTATTTTCAATAAACTTTAATGTACATCAATAATGTGTTCAAATATTTGTCTAAAAGTTAGTACTTAACAGTAACTAAAAGGTTTGGCTATGGGCTGAAATATTTTTTCGACATATATTTATTATTTTCGTCTTTTTGAATTTATATTTTTATTATTATAATATTCTTTTGTTTTTAGACTTTAGACAGGGAAAAACCATAATTGGAACTTTGAGAAACATGTAGGCTTTGTTTCACTTTTAGGTTTCATAATTTCATAGACCTACAAACAAATGGAATTCAATGGTCTCTGCTTGCCCTGGTGGGAAGTGGGCGTGAGGTTATGTATGTATGTATCTACAAACCAATATGGAAGTGAAAATGATTTTTTAGTGATTATACCATTATGTAAATACTTAATTCTTAATTCGAATCTAGTGTTTCTATAAGGCAACTTTTTTTATTATTTTTATAAATTAACGCCATCTATTAGGGAATAGATTTGGATAAGTGCGTCTACTCGTACATAGATGGAGTGGGAAAAGGACTGACATTTGTGAAAAGCAGGACTTCAATTCTAGGCAGCTTGATAGCTAGAAGTCATTGTAGTACCATAGCTTGCCAATAGATGGAGCTGTACGATATCAATAAAAATAATCAACCCGGGGATTATTAATGAAACATACTATTTTTCTCCAAAACTGCTTTATTTACTATTGATGTTCATAATTAACAATGTACCTTTGATGTGAGAAACAGTAGTGTGCTTGTAGGCTTAAATCTTTCATCTTACTAAATCTGTCCGTCATTCACATTTGTTTTCCCATAATTTTCTTTAATATTCTGCAACAGATTCCAGGTTTGGAGTAGATATCTGTCCCTCCTGGATCTTTGGACGATTCTGAAAGTAATTCAAACTGAAATTAGGGGTAAATTCTATGTGTGAGCATAACCACTGTCTAGTACCTACTAAGACAATGACTTGCATTTGCTTATTGTTTCTACAGGTATTATTTGTGATTCACAGGACTCTAATAAACTAATAAAAACATGTAAGTACAATAGGAGTAGGATTCATTCTTATTCTCAAAACAATATGAAGGGAGATCAAATCTCATCATGAAAGCCAGTTTTAACCGAAACCGTTTTGCTAATAACTTTATATTTTATTTATCAGTCCAGAAACTATTGGTTGATTTCATGTCTGGTAGGTATGTAATTTACTAATTATTATATTACTCATCAATAAAACAAGGTTGTTAGTGACTGAGCATGTGTAGGAATCTAAGGAATATTTGAAAAATTTCATCTGTTAATATCTCATTTAATCCTAAACAGACTCAAATAATTCTTGTAGTCCTGATAAGAACTATCTCCCCACACATGGAGTTAAGTATTAAAATTTTGCTTGATTGCTGTTTGATAGTTGAAATTATCATAAGAAAAATTGGAACAAATGGTTGAAACAGTGACTTTTTGCACTACGAATTTCTCTATAAAATACTTAACGAATACAAAAGGTATTTATTAATTTCTTACCTGGCGAGTGAATATTTTATAGGATACATTATAAACATCGTCAAGAAGTCTTCAATCTTACTAATTATTGTAGCTAAAACCCGTACGTTGCATCTTATTTTGTCTTCCTTCCATTATGATTCCCACTATTCTGTAGTCATATTAAACACGATCTGAAAGATTTCATAATTATATTTAACACAAAAAGTACACTAATTGTCCAAACAATACAAACCACACTACTTGATTCAAGTGTTTTGTTTAACTGTGAGAACGAATGAAGGATATGTTCAGTTTACGTCACAGGAATACATAGATTATAAAAAGGTATACGAAATTTTAGAGTTTGTTAATTAGGATTCGAGATAGGGATGTTATTTTGAAAGAATATGTACGAATTTATGGAATAAAATTATTTAAAAATACAAAAATAGACATTAGGATAGTTTGAATTTTCGCGGGAGTAGCAAGCACCAAAAGGGTGTCGATGTAAAAATATATGAATGAAGGGATTTGAGCTGGTATATTTTACAAAATTGAAAATAATAGCTATATTACGTAGTATTTCTTGTTGAAATTGATTTATGAAGCATACGAAGTTCGTACCTATCGTTTAAAATATTATTCTAATTTTTTAGAACTGTAATTCGTGAAAATTGAAAAAAACATGAAAAAAAAAGTAAAACTAAAATAATGCCAAGTGTGAATCGCATTATTTAGAGGGGTTCCGTGCCTACAATTGAAAGAACATTTAGTGAACAAAAACATGAACGTGAGTTGATCGTGAATTTTATATTGCTAGTATGTTGTCGTTGTTAATGACAAGTCAAAACATGCATTGGAGGATCGGGTTTGTAGAGTGGGGGATCTTTTTAAATGTTTGATTTATTGTGTTTCTTTGAATTTGTAGTTGTGATGGCAATGGAGATGCATTGTTTTTGAAAGTTTCAGCTACCTAATTGTCACAGTTTAAGAGATATAGAGGAATTTAGGTATTATTCATGGTTTTTGTCTCCAAAAACGGAACCGTTTTTGGATTGTTGACAAGGTGTTGTATTGTACGCGTTTTAGACCCTAAAATAGAACAATCCAGAAGTCACGCCACTTTTCGCGTACACAGAGAAACAGCCAATAAGGTTGAGGAGCTTGGTTTGTGTAGATTATATAAATTACAGATGTGTGCGAGAAACGTCAGGCAAATGGTCGAGCGAGTGTTTGGCTTTTTAGAAATTCTACAAAATTGGATATATTTTTTATCTAAGATTCTGCAGTTCTGATTTGATAAATTAAATAGAATTTGATTAAATAAATAACATCATTAGTATTATAGTCTACTTAGGAATAAAAATAAAATTTAATGAATATTTTTATGTCAATAGGAAGTATGAGATTTTCAATAAATACCTCGATTGTCAATGTCGGGTAAATGTCATTTGGATGTTTTTGAGGCGCTAGTGGTAGCAATATCGCGATTGCCTGAGAGATGGGACGGAGCATAACGGGTATAAAAGGGGTTTTGCACGATTTTTTGGGAACTTCGTTCGTGAGATTAGCAGCAGGAGGTGCTGTCGGGTTTAGAAAATTCAAGTCGGACTAGAGTTTCTGTAAGTCGGTAGGGATGCGTTCTGCTGGATTACCAGCTGTCGCGACTTTTGAGAGCTCCGTAGCTCAGGATTACAGTGCGCGATTGTTATTTTGTCAAAATATGTAAATTTGCTCTTTAATCAGCTATTCGAACCTTCCGTGGTGTAGCTGATCGTCTACCGTGTTAGAATAGGGATTAGATTTAGCTTCCGTGCGTAGATTACGTGAAATATTGAGGGTTTTGTCCGACAAAAGTCCGCGGAGTGCGCTGTAGGGACCTTGTTAGGTTTAAACTAGGAAGTGTGGTGTACTAATTACCTTTTTCTTACAGGCATCGTTGGAAACAGGTCTGAGATCATCAGATCTCAGACGACAGGTACAATTTTACGCTAAAGATAGGGCTCGATAGGAGTAGGATGTGTCAAAAGTGTGTAGGGAAGCTTGCGAACGTAGGGACCATGTGCTGCTTGTGATTGTTTACCCTTGTTTGTGTTTTGTTATTATTTATGTTATTTTATGTAGTTTATGTATGTTTATCTATTTAACTTCTTGACTGACACTTTACTGACGCGTAGGGAATGACTGCTTGCGACATTCTGACTGAATTTTATTATCTTATTGGTTATGTTTGGGCTGTGTGTCAATGTTTACAATGAAAATTGTACATATTGCCGCATAGACTGAACAAAAATGTTCTTCTTGTAGTTCTGTGTGTTGCGATTCACATTTCGAGGTAATATAATTATTGCCTGGAGATGGGGAGATCAGTATGCAGAATGAGGTATCCTTGTTTTAGAGGTAACCTCATGGATTTAGATTTTTACCTTATATTGTGAACCTAGACTGTTGGTCCAGGTTGGATTGTAATCTTGCTGTGTTTTATTGTAGTTAGAATTCCCCTGAGGATTCTATTCGAAAACCAATCTGAAGTTACACAGGGTGAACCTTTATGGTTTACGGCCTGCTACCTCACTGTGTCAATGTAGAATAATTGTAGGAACAGTTGTTGTTACCACTGTAACATGGTTCTGGATTGTTCTATAGTGGTGCTTTGGGAGATACAGCTATCTACAGGAGTGGGGCGGTGAGATATTATTATCCATGACCTTCTTTCTGATATTGGGACAGGATGACCATCCGCCAATATGAGATGAAGCTAGATAATCAGTATCGAGCCAGCGCTGCGACTTGGATAGTCAGGTTGGATTGCCTCCTCCTGATGAGCGGTTGTGCGTGGCGATGCTTTCGAGTATGAAGACTCTAGCCGATGCCATATAATCAGTATTGTATGGTATGGGTCAACTTTGTCCTCTTGTGTTATAATGTAAATTTATTATGACTCACTCTGGACCTATCAGTTTGTTGTGACTTATTAAGTCATGTAAATAATACAATTAATTACTAATTTGAATTGATTTATAAAAGTCTGGATACCATGAGATGTAGGTAATGGTATTGATAATGGCTTTTGAATAAATTTATATACTTTGAATCTGTGTTGTTATTTCACCTATGTGACTTAACATGACTTCTTATATACTTACTTACTTGTATTGTCTGGGCCTGCCTGGCTTGATTACACTGATATACAAACCAATTCAACACAATTTATTTGTGTTATTTATTTTACTATTCATCTACCTGATAATACCTTAATGTCACTGCTACTAGTTTGTGACATACCTAACATTATAACCTATACCTTGTCCAGGGGTTTACCTGGCCTAATTTCACTATGCAACTTGTTTGCTTACTAATATGCAATATTATTGCAAATAATGCACTTATGCATAACAATTACATCCAGTTTGACTGCATATATTCTTGTGATTCATGGTTGGTGTCATATTCATGACCATCCATCTCACAATCATACTTATTCCTATGGCTGGTGTTATTGCAATGCCGCTGAAGCCATAGTAGGGACGTTAGGGACATTTTTGCTTAGTATACTCGGGGTCAATCCAGTTCGGTAGTCTCTGCTTCTGTTGATCCTCTTGCACTGTGGTGTATTGGGGGGAGGACAGTGATGAGTAGCTGCGTATTGCCTTCGGTTGCTAAGTCGCTCATTCGTTTTGTTAGGGACCTTTTGCTTAGTATATTTGGGGTCAATCCAGTTCGGTAGTCACTGCTTCTGTTGATCCTCTTGCACTGTGGTGTATTGGGGGGAGGACAGTGATGAGTAGCTGCATATTGGCTTCCGGTTGCTAAGTCGCTCACATACTTACCTTTTTGCGCCATGGCTATGGTGCTAACTATGCATCACAATGAGTTGTGTTGTTAGATTGGATGTAAATCTGTCTAACTTAAATAATGTTATTACATATGTGAAATTGGTGTTGGGAAACTCTTCCCTTTACCTACCAACTATTTACCTAATGCTCCTGATATGTCACATTTATGTGCTTATCATTTCATAAAAAAAAAACCTATTTCTTCTTTCGGAGAGGGGCCTAAATCAGGGTAGGGCCTCATTCGCCGGTGAGCGTGGTCGGGGCTCGAAACGGCACCCTATACTATTACATTGTTGGTATGGTATTCTAATCCTTTTCCTGTGTTCCTAGATCTTTTACAATAATAAAACCTAATCCCTAAACATATTTTAATTAAGTAACTTATTTCTTACCTTTTTGTAAGTCTCACTTGTTTAATTATAAGCTTTAATCAGTGTCATTAAGTTTAGGTTTGCTTGGCGTTGACTTGACTGTTTTTTAAACTATAAATATTTATAATAACTTCCATTCCATTGCCCTATTACTTAGATACTTATTTGATTTTCTCATTTACAATAGTGACATAATTATAACCTATTTGTATTGTAATTAAGTATATATGTAGTATATTAAGTTAGTATTATTCTTTATTTACATGCCCTCAATAACATGCATTCATATCTGACTCAGCTACCTTCATATAAAAGAATTTGAGTTACTACAAAACACAACATAAGGTCCTACCTTTATACTAGACGATCACAACAATAATAATGGCCAATTTAATCACTTAGTTTGACTATAACCCAGGGTCGAATCCTGGTCAGTTTAGACGTGGATTGAGTGTGTGGGGTTTATTTATATTTATTAAGTATTTTATGTAAGGGGGGGTGCGTTACACAAGGTAGGTTGAGGCAGATTTTTACCATAACGAAGTCAATTGACATTTTGGATAATTTGTTTCTTTCTTTTTTTGGCTCGCAATCATAATTTACAAGGTATTTTTAATGTTTTTAAAGGGCAAGCGGATAATATCATCAGAATTATTTTTAGCAAATCAAATTTTGTTTACAAGTCTATGTGAAATGTAGATATAACGATGGTGATTGTTTACAAGGTTTGCAGGTAAGGTTGTGGGTTGTGTCGACTTCATCATTTTGATTCTAACATATTCAACAAAATATTACTTCTTATTTCTTATTTGAGAGATTTAGAGGCCGGTTTAATGTTTTTTTAATTACTTTTTATTCAACTTTGTAGATATATATATATCTCTCTCTGTCTCTTTATTTAAGAGCTGCGCTCTTGTCGGTGGAGTAATCGCCTTCATTACTCCATAGATAGGGCGTGTAGAACGGTGGTTGCCCCAATCGCCTTCCGTTCCGCAGTACACCGACCAATTTCTCAATCGATGATGTTCTAGCTAGAGCCCTACCAGAATCCATTTCCTCGGCCTCCAACCAGTACTGATACCGCTGCTGCCCGGCATCAGGGGTGCGCTTTTGAAGTAGCGGCGCCTACTCGCTACGTCACAAGATCAACAAAGAAAATTGATTTCGTCTTTGCCTCAATAACGTTTATCAAAGTATTGGAATTTTAACCTCATTCCTCTGCCATTGATTACCTGTCATTAGTCGCTCCTGAGATTGAGTGCAGCCCGATGTAATGAGACTGCGCGTCAATTCAACCGCTGTAAGTTGAGTGACGACCGCGAAGGTGACGACTGATGGAGGCTATTATCTTTATGACTAGGTATATTTTCTGTCAGTTCGATAGGTGACTTATTGTAGATTTGCCGCAGATGGCATTTACTACTTGGCCGGACTAATGGGGAGCGCTGACGGCTTTCACCCGGTACAACATTTAAGATAACAGGCGTGAGGGTGCTCAGGGTGCTCAGTTCAAAAAATGTTGTTGGAAGACTTTGTGAGGAAACTTGCGTCCCGAGACGATATTGAAAATGTAAAGACGACGCGGCTAATTTGCAACAGAGTAGCGCGGCATTCAAAGGGCTACAAAAAAAGAAAATTAGAGAATCTTCTTTAAAAGCAATATTGCTATTTGACAATTGTTACCATAACGTGTGCTTACTTTCATGTACAGAAACGTTGATTCAGTCTCTAATCATCATTTCCCTAGCATCATCGCGTTGTCACGGGATCCGCTTACCTAACCTGAAGACAGGATTCATACAGAAGCGACTGCCTATCTGACCTTCCAACCCGCGCCGCGAAGGGAAAACCAGACCTATCAGCCTGTAATGTTCTAGCCAAAAAAAATACAGTCTTACACAGTAATATCCGACAGTATCCCCATCGGAAAACGAACTCGGATCAAGTTCAAATCGTGATTGAGGTCGGGATCGGATCATCACTAATTTAAGAGCCATGCTTTAGCCTTCTCCATTCTTCGAACATCGTATCTTATAATTATTTATTTCACTTACTTATAAGACACGACGTTAACTTTCTCTTTAATCTGTTCCATGTAAGCTCTTCTTGGTCTTCCTCTTCCTTTCTACTATAACACTAAAATAATTATTTGTATGAAGCTGTGGTACTCGCGCTGTATGTACGTTGTACTAGGGATGTAGTGTTCAATTATCGAGGATCGTCGCTTCGAGTCGAGATTGTTCCGAGCTGGGATTGGTCATTCCATTGATAACCAATACCGAGAACTGTCAATAACTTCAGTGGATTGACGGTTGTATTCTCGGCAACAATTGATTCGCATGTTACGTAAAATGGAAGGTGTACTTTACCAATTATGTTTAATACCAGATTTGGGGGTCTAAACAGGTCACATTGAAACAATTCGTCCAAAAAAGCAATATTGCAATTTGACATTTGCGCATATCTGTGGTGCATAATGTCAACAAATGTCAAATAGCAATATCGTATTTTTTTAGATGAATAACTTCAGTGTGGCCTTTTTAACCCCGTGGTGATGACAGCCTAGTATTAGTAGCCGTGGTAGCAATGTTGGTAGAACCCTTACCTCTTATTGTGTGGTCGCAGGTTTGAATCCAGCACAGGCCTAACCCAATGTTGTTTCCGAATTCATGTTTGGATCATAAATGATTATCACGTGCTCAGTGGTTAAGGAAAACATCGTGTGGAAACCCACATTCCCGAGAAATGCATTTTCGGAGGTATGTGACCTAACTTGTGCTGGGCTGGTTTTCCCTTCGCAGGTTGGAAGGTCAGACAGACAGACGCTTCTGTAAAAAAACGGACTTGTCAAAATCTTTAGCTTAGGTAAGCGGATCCTGTAAGAAACGGGATGCACTCCTTGCATCAGCACCAGAGTGTGATCTGTTTGTGAGTGAGTGGACGTATGTGTGTCGCGAGTGTCTGAGGTTCTGCGAGGTGATGAATTATGTGTGAAAATTAAATGTTTTTATATTGTTTACACTTAAGTGTCTTATGTCTAACTATATTATTATGAAAGTTTATATTGAAAGTTTCACGGCGCATTGGTGCTTCTGCACTGTAAAGTCGTGAAATGTAAATAAACCATCATCATCAGCCCATTAACGTCCCCAGTGCTGGGGCACGGGCCTTCCCTACGGATGGATAGGGAGATCGGGCCTTAAACCACCACGCGGGCCCAGTGCGGAGTGTAAATAAATAAACAATGCAAAATTCTAAATTCAAATTCAAATCATTTATTTTGACACACAGTTACAGTGGGTAGATGTCACAAAAAGACCGCTGTGATCTGCCGGTAGGCGTACAAATAAATTTGGTGAGACGAGAAGTTACAATGTTTAATGCTAGAAACAGTAAAATATAGTATACGAACGGACTTACAACAATTATGTAATATCAAGTCATATTAAGGATTGAAAGTCAAGTAAGTAGAACAGTGTAGTATGCTCCGGATATGATGATGAAAGTACCTATATTCGTTTTGTAAGAGGCTTCGCAAAGCTTTGTAACGCGGAAACGGACGCCTGTCGATGACGTCATCACTATGACAACACGGTATGACACCGATAAAGTTACTGCGAAGCATGGGCATGCCATTGGGTTCAATTTACTTGGAGCCCAATAATGCTCATGCAGGGGACACGAGGGCTGATCTCTTTGTGAGCGGTTGCATACACACACGGAGCTTAGAATAAAGTCACTGACAGCGGTCCTGTGGCACACCGGCTCGCTATTCAAACAGGCAATGACTGTTTGAACACCATGAGCACCATGAGCTTATAGTATTTTTACTCTGGGACTAGGCAGAACCATAAATAATCTGTCGATTGAATAACAACCCTGACTCTATGTAGCGGTGTAGGTCATCGACCTTACGACACATGCGATACAAGAAGATTGTCTGAGCAAGTAAATAGATCAGTGAGAAATCAGTGTTGTCCCCCGGGCTGCTCTCCATACGTTTGTGCCGTGACAGTGACTCGGCCACTAATTGCATTGCAGTAATTGCATCCCCGCCTACCCTCCTTGTCTATCTCTAGGTCTCTTTTCTTCAAAAAAAAGAAGAAAGAAGGAAGGTAGATCTACCTACTCCACTCCAATATCATCAGTCATCCCGTGATCATGGCACTTGCAACAAAGTCGAAATATCGGGAGTCTCATATCCCTGCTTTCAATGCAGTAAGAACCCGTTATTATGTGTTTTAATTAAGAAGGAAGGTATTTATTATTTAAACGTTGCAAAATTTCCAGGAATTATGTAGTACATAAAGTCCATATCGTCGCCTTGATGGGTGTACCCCTGTCTTCCCCCATTAGGTTAAAGTTATAAAAACAACAAAAGTTCTCATTAGTGCAAGTCCAGTGCCGAGGTTCGAACCCGTTATGATTGCAGGATAGACAGAATAATTAGATTTAATTTCATATCATGTCCTTGGTCAAACATAAATTATGAAATTCTCATTATTACTACATCAAGATATATCTAAAACTAACGAAACAGATTCTATTTTCTATTCATCTTATTTACGGTTTCCGTCAAGATAAACTTACATAAACTGCCTATATACGTCCCACTGTTGGGCGCAGGCCTCCCCTCAATCAACCGGAGGGGGTATGGAGCATACTCCACCACGCTGCTCCACTGCGGGTTGGTGAAGGTGTTTTTACGGATAATAGCCGGGACCAACGGCTTAACGTGCCCTCCGAAGCACGGAATCATCTTACTTTTTCGGACAATCTGGTGATTCAAGCCTGAAAAGTCCTTACCAAACAAAGAACAGTCTCACAAAGTGATTTCCACAATGTCCCCATCGGGAATCGAACCCGGACCTCCAGATCGTGAGCCTAACGCCCTAACCACTAGACCACGGAGGCTGTCAAGATAAACTTAAAAAATAATAAAAGGCATTTGTAAGGTTTTATTTATTTTCATAATATTTGTGGGACTTTTTGCCTTTTTACTGGCAACACTAATTGGTAGAGAGAGAACTTGGCAGGGCGCAAGCAATCGGAAGGAGTCTTGTTTGGACGATCGAAGTGATCGGACGTCAAAAGCTTCTGTCAGTGCTGTAGTAATTGAAGAATATAATTTATACAAGTGTACATTGTGGTTTGTTTTACTGAGATATCCTATACATTGTTTTCAGGTAATGTCCTTAAAAAAGTTAGTTACTTACATATAATAATTTTCCAGTATTGTATCAGTTTCTCTGCGCCGTCACTGCGGTGTTTTTCATACTATATATTGTCAGTGTTTTAAAATACACTCGAATAGCCGAGGTGATTGCGCAAACATTTTTCCTAGATGTCTTTTACTACTTCGCGATAAATGTGTAGCGCTGGGGGATAATTTAGATAACATTTTTGAATAAACGGCTTACAATTCGATAATCACTTAGTTATGGTTAATCAGAAATATTAATTTCAATGGAGGATGTCCTTCGTTTATTTATTTATGCGACTAGTTGAGAAAAACAAACTAGAAATGAAACGAACAAAGACACAGACTATCGTTAGTGTCTCTATTTCATAAAAAAATCAAAGGTCTGTGACGTAGCCGCAAGCGCGTAGCATCGTAGCAACGTTACGCCGTAGCCTACGGGCTGAAGCAACTCAAAGGGTACTTGCTACGGTTTTGTTTACAATTGGTTTGACTTACTTAATTCGAATTAGTTTTGCGTTCTGAGTGCTAATTATTGTGCAAATTGTTTATGAATAATTTTCACTTATATATTACACGTGCTGCAAACTCACGCCTTTAATTCGACTTGTTAAATAGAATACGTTCAACTTTGCAACCACCAACTCACCGCCTATAACCTTCCAGTACTTCTCCAAATGACATGAAATTATAAATTAATTTATTATGCATTATTATTTGTTATAAAATGTTTATATTTAATTATTGTTACTCATCCCACTCGCGTCAGACAGAGTACTGCGGGGCGGAAGGCAAGAGGGAAACCACTGCCCTATTTTTCCCTAAAAAGTAGCATGGAAAATGCTACACCGACAAGAGCTCTTAAATTAGTGATGATGATAATTGTAACTCATAATTCACCTGTCACGTCGTTCTAACAGAAAGCTAGGTGGGATGAGACTTAGTTCATCTTGCGATGTACCTCTGACTACTCCAATTGGGATATAGTCGTGAACTTATCTTATGTTGAGTAATAATCTCACCACTTCTTGCGAGCTAGGTTTAAGTCCCATGTAACACGGGGTGAGACTACTGCCAAATCCTGGAAACCACGTGATATAAATTATCTACAATCAAAACATGAAATTTAACTTATGAAAGTTGAATTCTGTGGTTTACGGCCCGAACTGAGAATCTAACCCGTGCCAATACGATGTACCTTTAATTTACACTGCAGTTTTACAAAAAAAATATGTTTCGCCAAACTGCAAAACAGTTTGTTGGCGAGCTTAAACACCCAATATAAATTAAGCAGCTTATCTATACTTCTATATCTACTCTATTCTAATATTTATATAAAGGTAAATTTTATGAGGAAAAAGGTCTTGAATTTTTTTTAAAAAACACGTTTACTTATATTCGGAAAATCGATCTGCGGGTCTAAAAAGGCCACATTGTTGCAATTCATCCAAGAAAGCAATATTGCCTGTTGACATTTGTTTGCATTGCGCACTTACTTTTATATGCGCAAATGTCGAATTTCAATATTGCTTTTTTAGAAAAAACCACCCAGTTCAGCCGGTATGCCATTAAACAATCTCGGTGTTATGTGACTACTCGTTACCTAAGTCACGAATTTTCCGAACAGGGCTCGGATTCCGAATATCATATTCACATTTAAATTATTTAGATATAAAGTAAAGCCTTAAGGCTAAAGCCTAGGCCTGTGATACGGAGATAGGACGACTCAGGTGAGTTATGAACTATGTTTTATATTACAAAGTTTAATAAAATCGCTCTTGGCAAGTGTTTCAGGCAGATTAGAAACATAAAGCTCGCCAACGTAAAACATAATCTCTTTGCAAATACAAATTTATTGTCCCTTACAACTAAAATGTTTAAGGCCTAGTTTACAGAGGGCACGACTTTTTGTAAATTATAGAAAATCAATTATAAATTTTGTTTTGGTATTTATTTGTTCACTAAAGTATGTATTTAGATAGGTACATTAGCTGCTAAGCTGGAAATAAATAACAAATTTATTTATTTATCATCTCGAAATCACACACACTATCACAGTCAACTCGTATACTTACGGCGATAGAACTCACCACATTTTTCTCACAAAAAGCTCTGTGAAGCGTGTTCTTGCGATGGATGTATTCAGTATATTTTTAAGAACGTCAAGGGCCCGAATCTTTTCTTGCAGCTACTTTTTCACGTTTATACAGGTCGTCGTCGTGCAGTAGTTCAACAAAAACATAATGTAAAAATTGATGATTCAAAGTGTTATAAAGATATGTTTGAGTTGAGTTTGACACCATGGTGACGCCACCAACATAATACTGTGATAATTAATTAATTATTATTTAAATTGAGGAACACGATGTCGTCGTAATAATAGTTGGTAGCAGAGAGATAATTGCCATATTAAAATATTACAAAAAACAGTTAATTTGTTGGGTTGCCAACAATATATCGCACCCCCCGTGGAAAAACGCAGTAAGTGGACTAGCGACATTTTTTTTTTTATTGCACCATTCAATTCAGCGTACACGAATACACCTTCTCACAAATTTTCATTAAGATATCAGTAAAAATGAAGAAATTATTACAAAAACAATGAAATTGTGCAACATTGATAAAAATATTTTTCCCCCATAATAAGAAAGTAAGTATAAATACGTGATTTTTTTTTGGTATTTTCCCATATAGTAAAGTCATAATAACACTTACTTCGATTTTACACGAAAGTTTTTTAGGATGGTCGAGTCGTAAGTAAACGTACTGACATGTTTCACGACATTATACGACACGACAGTGGTTGTACGTCTAGTTACTTCGTTATTCCACGAATGTTTTAGCGTTACTATTTGTTGTAACTCCAGCTACTTGCCTATTCTGCGAATCTTTTAGTGTCACGGTTTGGTGTAAATATAATCACGTAGTTTTTTCCAAGCAAGGTTTGATATTACTATTACGTTATTTCATTTATCTTCATTTTTCGATGATATATTTTACACTATACTCTTCGTAAATATGAATACAACTCTTTTAAAGACAATAATTTGAATCATTTGTCGTGTTATTCTAATTACCTGCAAATATAGACTACTTATTAATGTCCTAAGTAAATATACTTACTTATCACTAGCGTAAATCCCTATGTTTTATTTGGTTACTGTACTTACGCCGTGCCAGCGGCGGCGGGCTGCACACTTAAAGAGAGGTATTAGAAAGATATTAGAGAGGTATTACATCTATCCACCAATTTTTCGTCAATCTCGACTTTTAATTCAACCAAAAATCGACCCTATTATTATTGCACTGTGATCGTTATTTGTAGAGTGAAAGCTGATTGTCTATTTGTGATCGTAGTTTTACCACGGTATTCCGTCAGTCAGCATACGGCCCTACAAATAACGATCGCATTGTAGTAATAATAAGGTCGATTTTTGTTAGAATAAAAAGTTATGATTGACGAATGTTGGATAGATGTAATAATTATCTCTCTATTTAATTTGTTCATGGTGGCTACTCGAAGCGTGCATATCTTTGTGTGGAAGTAAAAAACCCAAGGATTATACGTATGCTCAACTTGGACAAAATCGAAGATGGTGAGTTATTTACTTATAAATAGACTAGCTAGATTTTAGGTACCTATTACCTTACCTACTTAGTAAATTACTATTTATTAGACTATTAATATTATAAATATTTTGTTTTGTAAGGTTTACACAGAAGCAGATCCTACCTACCTACCTACCCTACCTACCTACCTACCTGACGACCTACTTGACGTAAGTTGGTTTGGTTAATGCGTGATGATGATTGCACTGCTCTGTACTAATTATTAAAGTAAACTAAGCATGCCTATGTGCCTATTCGGTGCTTTTAATCTATAAACTAACTACCTATTTAAATTGGGGTGTGCCGTTTTTGTACATTCGCTATCACCTGGTATATGAATAAAATAAAGATATTTGAACAAAAAACTGTTACGTGATCAACTGTAGTATTTCGTCTTGGTTGTGAATTATCTACCTAGGTATATAAGTCAACTTTTGCAAAAACACCCTTGATTTTGTTGTTATTTGTGCGCTTGAGTTTGATATACATTTTATTATTAACGCATTGGTACTAACCTTCTATTTAATACCTAAATAACGATAAAATATCTAGGTTTGTGTCTAATTTTTAGGGTGATTTGGTAATGGGTCCTTTTTATTGCTTAACGTCTATTATGTACCTACCTACAAACAATGTATTTAAACCATTATGTTACAATTAACAGATTCCACTAATACTGCAACCCAATCCAGTACAACCCAGTGGAAGAATGACCAGAAATGCAAAAATATTTCAAGAAACTATGGGATATCTTCTCGTCGTAGTCAACATGAGACACATTCTCTTGAAGGTTCGTATGTACCTATCCGTATCCTACTAAAGTTCTTCTCTCGTGTGGGTTGAGACAATAATTGACTGACCTCATCAACCCTGGTATCAGGGTTACTACTGAGCCGCTTTAGGTCCATGACATGCCTCATGTAACGACGACATACCTGCATACTTAATTAAGCCGCAACCGACTGCCTAACGTGCCCTCCGACGCACAGATCATCTTACTTTTGGGCAAAAAAAATAATATTAGTACCATTTCTGATTTACGACTTGGCCGGGAAGCTAAGCAGCTGAAAACGTTCCATGTTTTGTATGCCGAAATATCCTTTCAGTATTTGTATTCTAGATTGATATAGGTATTTACCTACTAACCTGGAAGCGGCGCGTGGTAAAGTTTCTCTGAAATAGTCAGTGCCTGTGTATTTATGGTATAATTATTCTGTCATTTTCCTCTTATCATAACAACCACAGATATATTTTTAATTTGCTTAATGTAGTTTTTTCTAGAGTTATCTCCTATGCAAACCAACTGGCTTTTATGGGGTTTTAGCCAAGTTGCAAACGATTAAGTACGTAAAACGACAGTGACAGACCTTATGTCAATCACATACATTTTTATCACTGACACTGTCGCTTTTCGGATACGTTGGAAAATTTGGCTCATCTCTAAGCTTACTATAATAGGTATTAATGGTTGTTTTTCTTTTTAGTAATTTATTAACATACTTAATAGTTTTTTATATTTTGTCATTTGCAGGTTCTACCGAAAAGCAAAGAGGGGGTGATCGGAAAGGAGCAAAATGTTCAAGAAAACACTTAATGACTAACTGTAATAACTGAAAATGAAGGTTTTTCTAATAAAGGCAAGTGCCATACCGTATTAATATATTTTGTGATTATGCATGTATTAATAAATAAACGTTTTAAAATTAAAAGTTGCATTTTAATTACAAATACGTAAGAAATAACTCCCTGAAAACTAAAAACCCATGCGGGTCAAACGGCTTTCGGCACAGCTAGTAAATAAATATATATTTTTTTTAATACAAATTAGAATAAACACTTAATTTAACACTGATTTTATTTGTTTCAATATACAGGGTGGCCCAAAAGTTCACGTTCAAAATGAAAAATTTGATAGAGGGGCTCATTAGCTACCAGAAACACCCCCGTGTATGTTCAGCGATTATTTACGGTTTAGGAGATATGACCCATTTTACACCTTTTTCTTGATTTTCTATCTTACTTCAGAAATCATCATTTTGTCGCTAACCCTTTCTTAATAATTCTATTTTTTTCTTTCTAATTTCTAATTATTTTGCTTCATAACTATGCCTAAGTATGTGTATCGCTAGGTGAAAAAATAAAAACAATCGAATGAAAGATAAAAAAGTAATTGGAAGTTGGAAGTCAAAGTGAGAATTCGTCTAAAATTGTTACAGTTGTTAAAACTTCGCCGAAGAATAATAAACACATGAGATTTTCATGAACCCTGAAAGTGTTTTTAAAAACTGCTCCATTTAATAGGCTTTTAGACACATCCAAAAAAGTACCCTTAATAGGGGCATAAAACTAAGTAATTAGCCCTCAAAGATTGCAAGACAGACAGATTTTATTTTAGTATCTCATAGTATGAATCACCAACAATGTTTGGGGATAACTTTTTCCTTCATTACAATATGAATACCAAAAGTGACTGCAAGTTTTGTCTTCAAACTGTTGCTATGTCTACCCTGTTAGCGATTATGAGCGTGATTTTTTTTATTGAAAATGTGTCTTTGAGCACAAAGGTAGTTAAAGGTTGTTAAAGAACAACGTTAGAAAGAAGCAGCTACCTACATTGTATGAGAATGTAAATTTTTCCTTCAAATCTGTCTATCTTGCAATCTTTGAGGTCTAATTATTTAGTTTATTGCTTCTATTAAAGGTACTTTTTTTGGATGTGTCTAAAAGGCTATTAAATGGAGCAGTTTTTTAGAGATACCTACTTTCAGCGTCCATGCCAATCTCATGTGTTAATTATTCTTCGGCGAAGTTTTAACAACTGTGACAATTTTGGTCCAATTCTCACTTTGACTTCCAATAACTTTTTTTTTGTCTTTGATTTGACTGTTTTTATTTTTTTACCTAGCGGTATATATCTTTAGACATAGTTGTGAAGTAAAATAAAATAATTATTAAGAACGGGATAGCGACAAAATGATTATTTCTGAAGTAAGGTAGAAAATCTAGAAAAAGGTACAAAATAGGTCATATCTCCTAAACTATAAATAATGGCTGAACATACATGGGAGTGTTTCTAGTAGCTAATGAGCCACTCTATCTAATTTTTCATTTTGAACTTGAAGTTCTGGGCTACCCTGTATAATGTATGAGCATACATACTTCTACATTCTAGACTAACCCCTGCAACAAACAAGTATTTAAAGATACATACAATTATTTTGAGATATTTCCATATTAAAAAAGCAATTTATATAGTTACACTATCAAAGATCATTTACTTTCACGTGGAACAAATAGGTTTCTCAACTTACGCAAAACATTTTGTTAAAATTTTTCGTGTAAGAACGAAGTAACTAATACTTACAACATCCGAGTAAGATGAAATCGGAAGGTGAACAACGTTGTAGGTAAAGTTACAACTGTCAATGTTGTTCGCACTACGTAATAATAAAGCAGTGTCTGTACTTACAACGGAACGTTTGATTATAGTTTCGTGGAATATCTACGCAACCGTGTTTTTTTAATTTTTTTTCAAATATACATACACAATTAATTAAAAATTAATAAATGTGGGTCAATCCGGGCTACTTTTTGCTATTATTTTCTCTTTGAAGGTTATTTCCAGGACTTATAACTAATTAGTAGGACAGTTTTTTTTAGCTCCTGAAAAGTTGATAAAATCAACTTACTGCGTTTTTCCACGAAGGGTGCGATATGCAGTTGTATAAACGCTATCTCGTCAACTGCATACGTTTTGTTGGTGTCACAAACTTAGTACCCAAGTGAGATAGGTCTCTAAGTGCAAACCACCCCTCACATACAATTAAGTGAAATTAAATTGTAGTCGACCGAGACGCTGAAAAAGATAAAAAAGCCTTGAAGCTCAAACAGTCTCACACAGAGAATGTGTCTTGCTCTCACCACGTGTCGAAGCTGATTAGAGTGCCGACGCAATTACTTAACTTTAACACTGCTCGGCTTTTTTTAAACTAACTTTTAAAAAATCTCACGCGAGTGCCGCGGCAGAAAGAGGGTTAAGAGCGCCGGGACGGAGGGTAACTGGATTGTGATGTATGTATTTTACTATTTTTTCTAAAAGTGCATTTTACAAACGTCAATAAAACGCCTGTGTAGTGTAGTCCGTAGGGGCGATAAGCTCACCAATTAGATGTTCTGAATTCGTTTCCCGGAAAAAAGTTTTATGAGACTGTCTCGCAAATATCCTGCTTCTTGCGGGTTGAATTACCTCTAAATTAATTCCTTATCTGAAAATGTTTTCGTGCTTCGAAAAGCACCTCATGTCAAGGGCCGAGGCTGATGGCTCAAACAATAACCCTCGGTTGGTGAAGTCGGTCATCGACTCTATAATCTACTTCTAAACTACGCTTCATAAATAAACTATAACAAAAACTAACTAACATTGACAGACAAACATTATAGTTATTCCCTGAGGGACCACAAGTTACGAGTCGTAGTGAGTGTGACAAAGTTCCGAGACCAGGGGCTTCTTTCAGCGGTAGTTGGAGTTTCAGACGGATACAACTATATCCAACTACGGTACAACTAGGCGAAAAACTAGCAGAGATGTTGAAGTCTGAAGATACTGAGACAGAGAGAGACAATATCGAGCCAGAGAGGGAGCGATACGCGTGGGCGGCGGCCACTATAATTCAAATTCAAATTCAAAAATATCTTTATTGAGTCTCATGCGCCTAAAACTACTGCAGCTTCTCACAACCTGTATAGCCGGGGAAAAGAAGCTGCAAGAAAAACCACGCCACAGGGTCCTAGACGTTCTTTAAAAAAAATAAACATAAAATATTGTTATACAACTGAGTAATTTAGCTGCCCAATATCAGTTCTCAGACAGTTAATCCCATGCATTTATATTAATGCCATCTGCGGCAAATCAACAACAAGTAAAAAAAAAAAGCTTCTCAGTACTTTTCAAACTACCAGTACTTTTAGGCGGCAACCACAATGGATCTTACAGGTCGCAGTGATACAGCGCATGGAATAGGACCTGCATATACACCAGCTTGAAAAAAAACCAGTCCCATTTTGGCAGTAAATACTTCACAATACTTACACTTTTTTAAAAATAAAACGTTTTCTTTATTTCAACACCTTTTGTGCCACAGGACCGTATATAGTGATATAAAAAGAAGATTTTATTCTAAGGATTATAATGACAATAAACCTTTTGAAATAATTGCTATAATATAGCTTATTATAATATTATAGATTATATGGCACAGTACCTAGTACGGCTTTGATATAGACTACGCCATCCCACTCGCGTCAGACAGAGTACAGCGGGGCGGAAGGCAAGAGGGAAGCCACTGCCTTATTTTTGCCTAGCTTGGAGAATGCTACACGGACAAAAGCGTGTCTTTTAAATTAGTGATCATTTGGCACAGATCCTAGGAACCGCCTTTAATTTTTAACTGCGTTAAATAAACCAAAAGTTGTTTAGATGACTTGTTACACGTATTCGCTTCCCTCGGTTCTCGTGGCCACACCGTCAAAGGAGCCGGCAGCTCGCCGCCCGCGGCCGACAGCGGGGTCCCAACAAAAAAACAAGAAGACTTCTAACTTCTGCACGACGTCGTACCAAATATATAGTCTGTTGTATGGCTCCATGCATATATGTTCTGTGTGAATCCCCGGCAGTGTAGTTAAAGTAATTTGAGGCAAATCTACAGTAAGTCACGTCAAAAAAAACCTCTGTATAAGTCTACGGAACCGTGCGCGGGATTACAAGTTTATCTCTCTTAATTATGTAACCGTTCCGTGCTTCGGAAGGCACGTTAAGCCTTTGGTCCCGGCTGCATTAGCAGTCGTTAATAACCATCAATCCGCACTGGGCCCGCGTGGTGGTTTAAGGCCCGATCTCCCTATCCACCCATAGGGAAGGCCCGTGCCCCAGCAGTGGGGACGTTAATGGGCTGATGATGATGAATTATGTAACCTGTGCCTTCTATGCCCCGAATATGGACCCACTGTAGTCCAGTTCGAAGAACACCTGACTCAATGAATTCAAACCAATGATTTTCCAAATTGTTTTCAAATTCTTTAAGTTTCAATTCAAATTCAAAAATATCTTTATTCAGTAGGTAACATGGTTACACTTTGAATCGTCAATTTTTACATAACGAACGTCTCATCCGCCTAAAACTACTGCAGCTTCTCACAACCTGTATAGGCGTATTTAAATTAGATCATTAAATTATTAACATGTGCTCAGTGGTGAAGAAAAACATTGTGAGGAAACACACATTCTCTAGAAATGTTTCGGAGGTTTATGACCGAAGATACATTTGTGATCGGAGGTATATTGGGCTGATTTTTCAATCGCGGGTTGGAAGGTCAGGCAGTCGCTTCTGTAAAACACCGGACCTGTCAAACAGGGTAAGGGGTTCCTCCTGGGAGCGAATAAAAAAACAAAGACGCGTTGAGCTCCTTGTCTTCCCAGGCATGTCGTAAAATCCGACAGAGGGATTGTGTCCTGTCTAACATGGTGGATATTTTTTTTACGAGAGACATAAAAATTATGCGAATGTCACCATAAAGGTATCAATCAATATACAATAATCTTACGATTTCGTATCAAGTGGCTGTTAGTTGTCTTTGATTACTTGTAGTTCTGCCAACCCTATTAGGGATTACGGCCTGAGTTTATGTATGTATGTCATCCTCCAACACCACGTGTCGTGCGTGCTTCGAGTGTAATTTTAACACTACAGAGGTACATTTTCCTATCAACGCAATGGCGTTCCATTCTTATTTACATTTGACGTGAAATCATATCTACTGTTTGGGATGCGTGGGCGGCGGGGACGAAATTTAAAGAATAATGGATGCGGAGATGCGAAGATTGGAAAATAATCGACAGTCGATCGCGGGACAAAGAAAGGGAGGGAAGGGAGCAAATGATTTGCGGGGACTTTGTCGAGGGTTTGGTTTTATACATACATGTATAAACTCACGCCGGTAATACCTAACGGGGTGAGCAGAGCCACTCGTAATCAAACACAAGGCGCCAACAGAAACGATTTCCTAATATGGATATCAAAAACCTTATAGTGACAAAGGATGAGTCTGTCGCCCATAACAATATGTACATACAGGTTATAAGTTACTTTTATATGAAGTACCTATTTCAACCCGTTATGAAAAAAGTCCATCACATCACGTCATTCCGAATACATTCCGCTTAGGGACGGTACTGAAAAGTATCGGCGTCCGAAAGACGTAATATACGATCCCGACGACCCTATTACTCTAGCCATAGAGGCAGCCAATCAGCTCGCGACACCAAACACTTCAGGACCCCGATACCGACCCTCATTCAGCGCTTATCGCTATCGACCCACTAGGGTCGATTAATTCTTTAAAATATTTTTCCTCTCAGACGACGCCCTGAGCCGAGGTTCGCGCCCAACTGGGCACCCTCAGGCCTGTTGTCTTAAACGTTGTATCGGGTGAGAGCCTTCAGCGCTCCCCATTTGTCCGGCCAAGTAGTTAATGCCATCTGCGGCAAATCTACAATAAGTCACGTCAAAAAAAAAAACGTCATATACTTACCTTCGAAACAAATTTCTCAGGAATATGGGTTTCCTCGTGATGTTTTACTTCACCGCTGAGAACATTATTATCATGTACTATAGGTACAAACTTTTTTTTTGTTTAGGTATGTGCTGGATTCGAACCGGCGACCAGTCGGAGTTACGCGTTGTTCCAACGGAGCTACCACGGCCCCCAACATTAGGTAAGTATTTATTTTTCCAATCCTTTATACTTTTGTATTATTCCAACTGATGGCGTGATTGTACAATTTCCGAATAATTTTATGATGAAGAGGATGTAATTCATTATATCCGCTGGCGATAAAACCTTTTTAATGAATTAAAAATTTAATTTGGTAAAGTGAATGTTTCAAAAGATTATGAGTTGACTGAAAGAAAATCTTTTTTGGACGTAAGTATATATTTGTCCAATTTCAATCTAAATATATAAAAGGAGAAACTGACTGACTGACATATCAACGCACAGCCTAAACGGCTAAACGTAGGCACTTGAAATTTGGAAGGGACGTAGCTTAGGTACCGTAGAGGTGCACTAAGAAAGTAATTCCCTGAATTCCCACGGGAACGCGAATTAGCGGGAAAATCCTTTTGTATGAAAAATCTAAACCACTTAAGTTAGACGCTTGAAATTTGGCATGAAGGTACCTTAGTTAACTTAAAGCTTAGTTGCAACAGGATATTTTAAAAATTCCCACGTAAACGGGAGTTAGCGGGAAGAAACATTTGTATGAAAAAATCTAAACTGCATAAGTTAGATGATTGAAATTTGATATGCACTCCCACACACACAAAGATCTCTCTTTTATAACACGCCGCGCGGACGAAGTCGCGGGCAAACGCTAGTTATTTGTATAAATTAGAGATGCGCCAAATCGAATAGTGATTTAATCTAATATCGTATAATATTCGGTTTTGCACTACGCCTAATTAAACCTAACCTCTATCTATACCTCAATCAAGGACACGAGGATTTATAACGGCCTGCGCGGTCCAGCGGTTGAGCGAGAGATCCGGAGGTCCCGGTTCGAATCTCGGTGGGGACATATCACAAAAAATCATTTTGTGATCCCTAGTTTGGTAAGGACATTACAGGCTGATCACCTGACTGTCCAAAAAGTAAGATGATTCTTGTGCTTCGGAAGGCACGTTAAGCCGTTGGCCCCGGTTACTACTTACTGGTGTAAGTAAGTAGTCGTTACATGAGCCATGTCAGGGGCCTTTGGCCAGACAGGGTTGATGTGGTTGGTAATTCACCTCACCACCCACACGATAGAAGAAGAAGGACTCAAGGAAAAGTCCTTGAGACCCTTATACTAAAGAGTGAGCCGATTAGGGCCCTGTGTAGTTTCTAACTTGATGCACTAACCTCTACGTGCCACAGTCCGGTAACCTGTCAACAAATCCTTTCCGTCTCCAACATGATAAAAATAGCGTCACGCCTTTATCCCCAAAGGGATGGACAGGGGTGTATAGAATATACACCTACTCCTCGCCATGCGTTTAAGCCCCATTTATATACATTGTTTTAAGTTTACGCGGTTATTATCATAATTAAAACACCCATTTATATTCCATACGTATACGTACGTTACGTATTTATATGTGCTAATGTGTCAAAACATGTACTGTTGATTATCATGTTGATAACCTATAATAAATAAAATAAAATAAAAAAAAACGATTGATGAATGTGGAGGAAGCAAGAGAACTATGTCAGGATTGAACCAAATGGAACTCCAGTCTCTGCTTACCCCGGTGGCTAAATAGGCGTGAGTACGTGTATTTAATTAAAACAATTACCACAATATACAACTATGTAATGGCTGAACCTCTCGAAACCCGGAATAAACGACACAAAAGCACTGTAGAATGAAAGCGAAACCAATTGAAGTGGCGGTTACCTTTGTACAGCTAGTAACACTGATCTGGTCGAGGCAGGACCAAGTATCCAATCACACACACCCAGACAAGTCACTTTGCAAATGAATGGTCGACCACTGACCTCTATACAATACACTGGATTGGCCATCCACAACATCTTACAACAAAATATCCATCATCATCAATTTAAGAGCCACGCTCTTGTCGGTGCAGCATTTCCATGCTACTTTTTTAGAGAAAAATAGGGCAGTTTTTTCCCTCTTGCCTTCCGCCCCGCGGTATTCTGTCTGGCGCGAGTGGGATGGCGCCCAGAGTAGTCTATTACAAAGCCATACTAGGACTCCTGTCCTCCGCCTCTGAATAGTACTGACAGTTACTGTTGCCCTCTGTCAGGCTCCAGGTTACAGTCCCTGTGACTTGCCCCTTCCAAACAAAACAAACAAAATATCAACACAGCTAATTATATACGTAAATCTTATTAAATATTAAGTAAAATACGTGAAGCTTATTTTTATGTTGTCGTCTATCGGATCTGTTACTAATACTAGGTTAAGCTTTCTGATAATAACATAATATGGACTAGTTACCGAAATAAATATTTTGAATAAAAATTTGATTTGAAAAGCCGCAAAAATGTATATATATATATATTAAAACATAGCATCGCGCCTGTATCCCCAAAGGGGTAGACAGAGGTGTATAACATACACACCCACTCCTCGCCAGCTGTGTTTAAGCCCCATGTAACGGGGGCGAGCCTAATGCCATTAACCGGGCACGAAGCCTAGAAACCTGATATCAATTCTCTATGATTCAAAGTTATGGAGGTTAGGGGCTAAAACAAATGAATAAACGCGATTTAAAGAACTTATTATGATCTTTTTATTTGAATTAATCACTGGGAAGCAATATAACGTCCATTCTATTTTTAGCTACGCGATCAAGTGAAGAGGTGTTGCCATTTTTCAAAAACTAAAAACTGCCACATATAAAGTAATCGACTTAAATAAATTAGATTAATTTTTGCATTATAAAATACAAATAATTCAACACGCCCCCTCAAAAATTAATCACTGTTTTAAACTATACAAATTAAATGTATTTACTTATTTACAACAGTTAAATAGGACATAAATATTACTTCCGAGTGTATCCTGGGGGTATTACAGTATGGTCCAACATTTGTTGCTAGGATTAGGGAAAACCCAGGAAAAACCCAATCAGACCATTTCACTTACTAGTTAATAACTGAAATTAAGTTTAATCAAATTTAAACAAAATAAAATCACTTTTAACTTATTCTAAACTCATGTTACTTCTCATTTTCTGAAAAATGATTCCTGGTAACGGCTTTGTCAGGGCATCAGCAAGTTGTTCAGTCGTTGGGATATAGTTTAATTTCACTATATTTCTCTCAACTTGTTCCCTGGAAAAATGATATTTAATATCAATATGCTTCGACCTTTTATGATTAGTCGGATTATTAGCTATGCTAATGCAGCCGTTATTATCCTCAAATATAACAATAGGTTTAGTAACTTTTAAGTTTATACTTTCAGCAAGAGACTTAAGCCATAATGCTTCTTTTACAGCTTCATACAAAGCCATATATTCAGCTTCAGTCGAAGACGCTGCTACTGAATTTTGTCTCTTTGTACACCAAGTTATAGTACACTGCTCAAATAATTTGAACAAATAGCCGGTGGTACTTTTTCTGTCAGTCTGATCATGACCACCCCAATCGGAGTCTACATACCCACATAAAAGATTATCATAATCACTTCGTTTGTAGGTTAATTTTAGATCAATAGTACCTTTAAGATATCTAAGTACCCGCTTTAGACATTGCCATAATTCTTTATTGTTGTTATTTGTATACCGACTCAAAATATTTACAGATGTACTGAGATCCGGCCGGGTACACAACATTATATACATCAGTGACCCTATGAGGTTACGACATGGTGCATCGTATTTAATATCACAATTTAACGCCTCATGGTTCACTTTTGTTTCTAGCGGAGTATTTACAGGGTTGCAATCGTGCATATTAAATTTAGTCAATACAGTTTTAATGTATGCACTTTGATCTAAAGCAATTTCATCATTACTTCGAGTAACTTTTATGCCTAAAAAAAACTTTATTTCTTTCAAATCCTTCATGTCAAATTTGCTCATCAAGTACCTTTTAAAATTATTCATTAACTCATTTTCGGCGCATACTATCACCAAATCATCAACATACAGCACTACATATATATTTTTCCGAATGTCACCTTTATCTAATATGTATATACATCTATCAACTGCAGAATTTTGAAAACCCTTTTCTTTGAGCGATCTTTCGAACACCTCAAACCAACATCTAGCTGCCTGCTTTAACCCGTAAAGAGATTTATTTAATTTGCAGACATAATTTTCTTTGCTAACCACACCATCAGGAATTCTCATGTAAATGTCTTCCTTTATTTCACCGTTTAGGAACGCGGTTTTTACATCCATGTGATGAACCAATAAGTTAAATTGGTTAGCAAAGCCAATCATGAATCTGAAACTAGCTATTCTTGCTACAGGTGCAAACGTCTCATTATAATCTGTGAGGTATTCCTGGCTAAAGCCTCTAGCAACAAGACGTGCCTTGTATCTTTGAAGCTTTCCACACTCATCATATTTGATAGCAAAGATCCATTTACAGTCTACAATATTTTTGTGTTCGGGTCTGGGTACATGGGAATTTAATTCATCCCTAATTGCGTTTTCCCATTGAGCTCTGTCATCGCGAGTTTTAATTTCATCGAACGACTCAGGTACTTCATTACTTAACACAGAATGAGCACACATGAAATAATCTTCATCGTGTTCTTTATATGATACAGTTGGACGAGACTTGAGCCTCTCACTTCTCCTAAGTTGTAAGTCACTTTCGGAGTTTTCTGTATTTGGTATAGGGAGATCACTTTGATTTGATTCACGCGCGTCATGGTTTAATTTGGGTATTTTACTAGGACAACTATCGTCATTAGATTTTGAAACATCTGATTTTGTATTGTCAGAGTTTTGAGACTTTGTTGACACTGATGTTAATTGATCATCAGTTTTGCCACGAGAATTTTCACCATTCTCTTCAAGCTTTGATTTCGGCCTGGACTGCACGAAATTCGTCTCATCCACGATAACATCTCTGACTACTACAAACTTGTCACATTCAGGGTTCCAAACTTTATAGCCGTTTGGTTCATACCCCACAAGTATACCCTTCCATGACTTGTCGTCGAACTTCGCTTTATTCGTTTTTATATGTACATAGACTGTTGATCCAAAAACTTTTAAATATTTTATTTGTGGTTTTCTATTATGCCACATCTCAAACGGCGTTTTTGAAAGACTAAGTGCTCTGGTTGGTGTTATATTTATCAAATAGACTGCAGTCAACACTGCCTCCCCCCAGAACTTTTTGTCTAACTTAGCCCCGTTTACCATAGAACGAGCTTTTTCAGTAATGGTCCTCACCATTCTTTCAGAAACGCCATTTAATTGTGGAGTACGTGGAACCGTCAGGTGATAAGTAATACCTTTTTCGACACAATAAGTTTTCATTTCAGTCGACAGGTATTCTCCGCCATTATCACAATATAGATTGACTAATTTTGTGTTAAATTTAGCCTCACTCTTTGCAACAAAATCCTTGAATGCTGCGAATACAGCTGATTTATGACTTAATAAATATGCTACACAGTAATGAGTGTACTGATCCACGAACAATACAAAATAGTTCTTGTTATCAACAGAGGTGGGGGTAATTGGTCCGCATACATCTGAATGAACGACATATAAAGGTCGATTTATATAACTTTTATCTTTTGCAGTATTAAAAGGTAATCTAGCCTGTTTCCCATTTATGCAAGCTTCACAAAAGTTATCACTCGGAGATACCTTTTCAATTTGTTGCATGTCTTCAATCATGTTTTTAGATTTTAATTCTATGAATTTATTTTTACTAATGTGACCTAGACGTTGATGCCATAATTCATAGTTACATGATTGGGAAACGGACTGATTAACTTTGGCAGGTAATTCAAAATCTAAGGCAATTAAATTTTGTACAGATTTACCTTTCATTATTATTTTACCTTCCTTCATAATATGAGCGCCCTGCTGATCAAAGACAACCATCAGACCAGCCTTTTGCATCTTCGAAACGGATAGAAGGTTGTATGGCACCTCGGGACAGAAAAGCACGTTTTCCAAAACGCCTGGGACACCCGTGTTGCTGACAACATTGATTTTACCTCTTCTTGTTGCTGAAATAAATTGTCCATTTTTAGCCACAGATATTTTTATAGGGGTTTTTAAATTTTCGTATGTAATGAAAAGATCGTCCCTGTTAATGATGTGGTCGGATGCTCCAGAATCCAACAAAAATGTCACTTTGTTTACATCATCCTGTTGCTGGTACTCTCCCGTCATGAAAGCATAACCTGAAAAGTCATTTGATGTCGATGGCTGTGTCAATTCAACAGCTTGAACTGTTCTCGTCATGTCTGGTTTATTTTTCTGATTATTCATTCTTTTAAAATAATAACAATCCTTCTTCATATGACCCTTTCGACCGCAGTGATGACATTTAATAAATTTCGCTTTGCTATTTCCTTTAAACTTTTTATTATTTTGTTGCGGGTAGTTGTGAGTTGATTTTGTAGTATCAAATTTCCTCTTATAAGAATTTTCTGTTTTATTTTCCACATGTAGAACTTTAACGCTTCTACATGTGGAAAATAAACATCACACTGTCATGAAGTGAAATTAATCAATGAAGGATGTGACATCAATGTCACATCCTTCATTGATTAATTTCACTTCATGGTCTAATAGTCGAGTTTTTACAAACGCCAGAGTTAAATTATCTTCTGATAAGGTCTCGATCGCAGTTATGACCCCATCGTAGGTAGTCGGCATTGTAAGTAACAAGTGGGCAACCTTATCAGTTTCTTCCAATTTTGCACCAGCCGCCGATAATTCCGTCATTAAATCATCAAATACAGTGAAATGTTTTAATAGGGGCATATCTCCTTGTAATTTAAGCCCTAACAACTTCTTTCTCAACGCTAGTTGGGTCGCAAGACTTTTACGTTCATACAAAGAATCCAAATTATGGAAAATTTCTTTCGCCTTGTTAGTCTCATTTACAAAACCAATAAATGAATCTGATAAATACTCAACAAGAATATTTTTGGCAATCCGGTTGTTTTTCTGCCATTCTTCAGATGGTTGTGTAGGAATTTCGCCGTCAATAACACTAATCACATTCATTTCACTTAATAACGAACGTATTCTAAACTTCCAGATACTATATTTTTCGCCTTCAAACGGTTTTATGTTTCGTTTTTGTTTTAAATTCTCCATTGCACGTCAGTTTCAAACTTTGTAACAAAACTTTTATTTCACCGTTTATTTACAATTTAAACACGTATTTTGCAAACAGAAGCTACTGGGCCCATAACCTATGGAGGTTAGGGGCTAAAACAAATGAATAAACGCGATTTAAAGAACTTATTATGATCTTTTTATTTGAATTAATCACTGGGAAGCAATATAACGTCCATTCTATTTTTAGCTACGCGATCAAGTGAAGAGGTGTTGCCATTTTTCAAAAACTAAAAACTGCCACATATAAAGTAATCGACTTAAATAAATTAGATTAATTTTTGCATTATAAAATACAAATAATTCAACAAAAGTTTCTTAATTGGTATTTTTTGGTATTTATCAGCATTTTTTTTTCACTTAGAAATATCGTCCGTACAATACAATACAACAAGTCTTCATTGCACGCAAACACACCAAAACCAGGACATTTACAAATAGTAAAATAAACACAATCGGCGGTCTTATTACTAAAAAGCAATTTCTTCCAATCAACCTTTTAGGGTTAAAAATTATAATAAAAAAAACCGAACCTATCCAGCGTATCTTATAGAGGTCCCCCGCTCTTAGCAACCTCACAGCAATTGCGTAACCTTTGAACCGAGACAATGGTTATAAGTTGTGAAACGTTTCCGGAGGGTCGCGGGTTCGATCCCGTTGTATGTAATTTCAGACCCAACTGGTTTTGAAGTTGTTAACTTTGTAAATCAAATAGGGACGTTCGATTCAAGGGATTAGTTGGGTTTAGTTTATTCCTTCATTAAACACAATTGTCTATAAAATATAAACTATGTACAGTGTGTTAGTTTTATGGGTGATTCAGACCATGCTTCTGAGTGAAACATGAAAATGAAAATTTTTGTTTTTTAAATTATTTTCAGTTCCACACTTTTGCGACGGAAAATTCCACTTGATATTAACTCAGAATCATGAGCTGAATCATCCTCCTCGGGATTCGTTACGATGTCAGTAACACCCTATATAGCTCACAAGAACTAAGATTAAATTTACACGTCCCTAATGCTTAATGGGGCGGGCAGACCTGCTAAGTATACAGAAGTCTTAAAATGGATATGATGAACCGTATAGTTAAAAATAAATAATAATAATAATAATATATACATTTATTTCCAAAAAATAATTGTTACAATGAAGTTTACAATGGTTGTACTTAAAATACAAGGTTGTGATTCGCTGTCCCCTAAACTAGGTAAAAACTGTATCTTAGGGGTCAGTGAGTCTGGCAAAGCGTTGGAGTAATGTACAGACCAGAGTTATGTTAATCCATATGCCCAGTGGAAATTTAGTTACAGGTGATCAACTTATCGCCCATATTAAACATCCCATTGTGTGGTATCGTGTTAATTCAAATTCTTTATTCAGGCAACTAGGCCCATACACTTCATTACATTACATTAACTAAATTATAATTAAATAAATAAATTGTACCACCGACATCACCGATTGAGAAATTGGTCGGTGTACTGCGGAACGGAAGGCGATTGGGGCAACCACCGTTCTACATGCCCTATCTGTGGAGTAATGGCGATTACTCCACCGACAAGAGCGCAGCTAAAATAAAGGCTTAAATAAAAAGGTAGAGAGAAATAAACTGCATTAAAATGAACATACAATGGTTAGAATGGTTGGGTTGGTGGTATGGTTGGTAATAAACAGGATTTAATGCCTCTGATATTTTTTAAGGAAATGCCTGGAAAGATACCTGGACACATTTTTTCTCTTCAGTCCCATCCGACATAGGATAAAGAATAAAACTACGTATAGAACGGTAACTCTCTGCCCCCCACCAATTCGTATCGGTCGTCGAGCTAGATTTACCTCACCCCCTCTGGGTCTTAGTTTAGTCTTAAATGGGCGTAAGCTGTAAGGAGTAAAGGGGAGAGCACGCGGATAGTCAGTCTCACTCGCACTTAGGTGGTGAGACACATACATTCGAAGATCATTGTTAGATTATATCTAATTATGAAAAATCGTCATTACCTACAAAAAACCTTAATTAATCAACTTTAATAAATAAATTGTTGTTCCTATATTCTTCTGATAAAATCCTGATCAGCCAAAGATGAAAGACTCAGCTTAAAATTCAAAGTCAATCCAACAACCGAAGTCGATCCCCACTTTCATAAACTAAACTCGTAAAGTGAAACAAAATTCAAATCTTGTTGTTTCCCCTTATCCCTAGCGTTATCCCGTTTCCAGAACCCGCTAACCTAACAGGCACATTTGACGGATCTGGTTTTCAGCAATACTACCAGTCCAATCTACCAATATAGTCTACAACATTCGGATCGGGCGCCGAGCTAGGTTTACCTCACCCCCCACCCGGGTATTAGTTTAGTCTAAATGGCCGTGTCGCTAAGGAGTGAGGGGGGAGCGGGCAGACTGTCTGTCTCGCTCGCACATAGGTGTGAATTACATACACAGTATTATGCGAAATCGAAACTGAATTCGAATTCAGTTGTTCAGAGCCCAATAACACCACACCTTTCGGCTATGACGCCTTAAAAACAGTAAATTGTTTTCTTGCCAGTAAGTATTGCACCAGGCTGATATTGCCCGGATAAGCCCCCTTCTACCAGCCTCCCACCACCAGGTAAGGTGGCGCTCGGTAAGAGTAAGAATTTTGTATGGAGTATCCAGCGTGTGGTCTAAAAAAATGTCCGATGCTTTTTTTTGACATGTGTTATTGTAGATTCGTCACAAATGGTAAGGAGTCCTGTGTATCGTAGGTACTTTGTTTATAATAAACTTAATTTGTGACTTACTCGTAACTACACACAGCCGTGCGCATAGCTATTTGGCTTAAGCTGGGCTCAAGTCAAACGTATTCAGGGCCGTATTAAGCCGAAAGGGCCTCTAGCCCTCAGAGGCAAATCTTTTTGAAGGGAGGATCTTCCCACCTCCCGGCGAGCCTAAATAAACACGCGGATATGAAGTGGACGCCCAGGGAGGGACTCAGGTGATAAGGGCCCGGGAACACAGGGACCACTGAAAGCTGGTCTTATAATCAAAAACACGTAAGCACCTTTCGGAAAAATCACATTCTGGTGTGATTTTTTTTAACAAAACTTCTATCTTTTTCAAATGATTTAATTCGGGGTAGAAATTGAGAACACATTTTTTTACCTGGTTTGAATTGCGCCCCGCGCTCCTTACTCTTACGGCTTACGGCCATTTAGGCTAAACTAAGACCCAGAGGGGGTGAGGTAAATTTAGTTCAGCGCCCGATACGAATTGTTGCGGGGCGTAGAATTACCGCTCTCTTTAGTTGCGGCCAAGTAGTTAATGCCATTCGCGGCAAAACAATAAGTTACGTCAAAAAACTTAACCTGAACATTTTACATGTCCAATTTTTAACAGAAGTAACTGCCTATGTGCCCTTCTAACCAGCGAAGGGAATACAACACAATACAGGTTAGGTCATATACCTCCGAAGCTCATTTCACTGGAATGTGGGTTTCCTCACGATGTCTTCCAGCCGCTGAGCAAGTGATAATAATTTTACGATCCCAATATGAATTCGAAAATCATTGGTCGGCCGGTGATGAGATTCGAACCTGTGACTTAACAGTAAGAGTTAAGCGTTCTTCTAACTGGGCTACCACGGCCTTGTCTGACCCTGGCTCCGTCCCTGGCCACCTCCTCAACTCGCCCGCAGGTTTCTGTTTGAGTTCACTCTTTACAGTTTTCTGTTTCTGAGATTTGTTATTAAGTTGTATTGCCTCTGAAGGCCAATACGATACACTAAGTTGTGTGGACCCCTGTGTGAAGAGGTTACTGAGGGAAGAGGGATTTAAGTAGCCGACACTGACATCCTATGAACATATAGACTCACATTTGCCAAGGAGTTTTTATAAAAAGCTTCCGAACCGAAAGTATAAGTTCGTTACCTTAAAATGACATGTTAAGGCTGTTCGAATAAAGTGCAATATCGGTTGTATAGTGTCGTTACCAGGAGATGCTCGGTGGCGCAGCGGTAAAAACGCGCTCGGTCTGCGATTGTTGAAGTTAAGCAACTTTCGCAAAGGCCGGTCATAGGATGGGTGACCACAAAAAAATTAGTTTTCATCTCGAGCTCCTCCGTGCTTCGGAAGGCACGTTAAGCGGTTGGTCCCGGCTGCATTAGCAGTCGTTAATAACCACCAATCCGCACTGGGCCCGCGTGGTGGTTTAAGGCCCGATCTCCCTTTCCATCCATAGGGAAGGCCCGTGACCCAGCAGTGGGGACGTTAATGGGCTGATGATGATGATGATAGTGTCGTTACACGCACTAGAAGGATTCTTCTATTCCGTAGTCACACGCCGCCGTCGCATTGTGACAAGATGCGCCGCAGACACTTTTTTACAGAGATTGGTTGTCTATTTGCTATACGAGGTCTATGGTAGCCGCAAATATTTACTTGCAGTTGTGAATATACGGAATGAGAAGTTGAAAGTTGAAGCTAAAGAATAGAATAATCAATAATACTACGGCCTCCGTTGTCCAGTGGTTGAGCGTTAGGCGCCCGGAGGTCCCGGGTTCGAATCCTGGTAGGGTAACAACATAACATAACATGGTAATAAGTATCACAAATATCAGTCTATGATCCCTAGTTTTGTTTCACATTACAGGCTTATCACCTAATTGTCCGAAAGTAAGATGATCCGTGCTTCGGAATGCACATTAAGGCGTTAGTCCCGGTTACTACTTACTGATGTAAATACGTATTCGTCACAAGAGCTAAGTCAGAGGCTCAATAATAGCTTTGACACTTGGGTTGATGAGGTTGGTAATCTACCTCCTCCAGTGATCTGCCTTCTTCAATAGTTACAAGAATAGGTATATCAATCGTTTTATCCTATTTATCTTACCTTACCGAGTTCTTTCCATACAGGGTGGCAGTGACACCGTAACGAAAACTGAGGGGGATGATTCTGACTGTAATTCTCAGTTAATATCAAGTGAAATTTTCCGCCGCAAACTCATAAAAAAAAGAATTATCCAAATCGGTTCATAAACGACGAACTTATCCCCGAACAAACATAAAAAAATATACGGTCGAATTGAGAACCTCTTCCTTTTTTGAAGTCGGTAAAAATGTTTCATTACATTATTTTCAGTTCCATACTTCTGCGACGGAGAACTCCAATTGTTATTTACAATCATGAGCTGAATCATCCCTCTCAGTATTCGGGACAATGTCACTAACACCCTGTATACTATGTCTTAATCTTCAAAATACAAACAAATTAATGTCAACACAATCTCATTTGAACATAACAAAATATATCTTAGGAATATCTTGCCGGGATTTGCGCTAAATAAGACCCAAAAGGGTTAGATCCAATTTATTATCGTTAAAGGTTAACAGCCATACGAGAACGCCTGCAAGAATTATCCGAGCAACGATAACACTTCCACATACACGACCCCATGAATATATACCGTTATAACCCCGTTATATTACAGTATATTACGTGGCGAATATCTTTATTATTATAATTGGTCCCATATTATGGTTGGGGATGAAAAGATATATTACTTAGAACGTACGTTCTGCTTATTTTACACACACGTATTATATAAACTCACGTCTGTTATTTCTATCGGGGCTGGCAGGGCCACATGTTGTAGGGAAAATACAGCCATAACGATCACCGTGGTCCAGTGGTTGAGCGCTGGGTTCACGATCCGGAAGTCCGGGGTTTGATTCCCGGTGGGGACATATCACAAAAATTACTTTGTTTATAATTAAAGCACATAATACCGGGTTCTTACCGCGTTTAAATGGGGATATGAGACTCCCGATATTTCGACACTGTTGCAAGTGCCATGATCACGGGATGACTGATGAGATTGGAGTGGAGTAGGTAGATCCATAATTTTCTACGGGCAGACTTATCTGTCTACCCTCGTTCTTTGCCGCTTGTTTATGTTTTTGATATCGGAATGTTCGGAACCATCTGAACTCGCACGAAACTCACTACGACAAACCGCACTCACTGTGTCCTCACGCTTTTTCACCACATTAGGCCGTTTCAAGCTTTTTTTTTACAACACCTACTACTGGATTACTTTGTTTAGTTAGGACATTACAGTCTGATCACCAGATTGTTCAAAAATAAGATGAACCGTGCACGTTAAGCTGTTGGTCCCGGTTACTACTTACTGATATAAGTAAGTAGTCGTTACATGACCCATGTCAGGGGCCTTTGGCGGCTCAATAGTAACCCTGACACCAGGGTTGATGAGGTTAGTACTCCACCTGATAACCAACACGATAGAAGTAGAGAAGAAGACAGCCATATATTTCAGAGAGTACATTGTGTTGTCCGGTCACGAGCATTAATATGTATAAACTTTGGTACCATGTCACATTAACTTTTTTGACAAATTGAACTGTAAGTCTCACTAAATGTCAAATATGTTAGTGCGACAGCGTCCTAAAGTGGGTACATTATATTGCTCATGACTGTACGACTTACCTTTATCTTATTAAGTTAGTTACGTGCCAGTAAACATGGTCAGCAACCTAACGTTATTTGTTTTGTTTTACTTCTTATGGGTTCATGTTTGACCACAATCTTACCTGTTAGTAAATGGCAATTTACACGTGTCGAAAACTGCCACCTGTTTCTCCCCGGGATAATCAGGGACTAAGGATTTCCGTATTCGATATTGACGTAATTACTCCTTTTGTTTCATCCACATTCATTGGTATGTATATAACGTTTAATTATTATACAAAATTATAACGTTTGATATTTAATATCAGTAGATAACATAACATTTTAAACAACCTATACACGTCCTGTGATCTACTTATTAAACAAAGAAATATATTTTTTTACAAATATAAATTTATATTATTTAATATATTTTCAGATTAAGACTGGCTTATCCGAACGCTTTTATTTTAGCGACAGATTTTCAGTTGATTAAATATTAGTATTTAAATTAAATTATTTAAAAGTTAAAGTAGTTATTCTGAATACGTATATAAGAACTTTGGAGCAACAATCATGTGAATTCGTGACATTATAGGCTCTGTACGAGATACAAGAGCAGACGGTTCACAGCCCTATGTCGCCAGATACAAAATCACGTCGCTTCTGATAATAGAAGCATTACAAGTTTGAAGGCTCTAGACTCGCATATTGCAGCCTTACCGTAGTAGAGTAGCATAGTTATAGTAGCAAAGTTATAATAAGCGGTGGTAGAATGCTGGGGTTCCCAGTTTGATCCCTGCTGTGCACTAACTACTTGCGCGGCAGTTTATACCAGTGGTTCTCAACATGTGGACCGCGGACCACTGGTGGTCATGAAGGCACCTGAAGTTGCCAACAAAGTCATCAATGATCATCAAAATAAATGACTAATGCTGCAAGAGTTACAGTCAGTCTCCTGTCTCATATCCCCAATTTGACGCAGTAATAACCCGGTATTATGTGTTTTAAATAGGTCACACTAACTTTTAGAACACCTTTTGATGAATTTTTAATATAATAACTCGGATATATGTTTAATTACAGAACAACCTACAAACATATAATCTAATAATGTTTATTAAGTACCGCTAAAAAAATTAGCACGATAACATTTTATTCAAAATGTCCCTGATCGTCCACTATAGTTCATTTCAGGTAGTAATACGGCTCATTTTTTTTTAACTATTTAAATGAAAAACTTAAACGGTACATTTACCAATCATCCCCGCCAAACTTATTATGAAGTTTGATGGCGAGTAGCGCTCACATGTTTATTTCTTAATTTACCTACCGATTACAAACTAGACATTGTTATTAATACAAATAATATTACTTACAGCTATTGAGCAATACAGTTCTTAGTTTTAATTTTAACAGATTTTTACTTAACTTATTATTTTATCTTAACAAGCTTATTTTATTAAATATTTTTGGCATTAAATATGACTTTCACATGAGTCTTAGATTACGTTGGATAAATGATCTTGGAAGTTCAGTGAAACGTTGGTACTTGGTTCATTATGCGATAGATGTCCCTCTGACTATCCCGACTGAGCATAAATAAAATCATGAGCTTAGTATGTGTTATATTATGTGGTCCATGATTAGAAGGTTGAGAACCACTGGTTTAGGACTTAGCATATTAAGTGCTTGGTTATATGAAGTTGCGAAAGTGTTCTTCGAGACAATGAGGGAGGTTGCGGGTTAGGCAGACGTTTAGGGTAGTTTGTAAGTACCGAAAATTATGCATTTACTACAAGCAAAAAGAATACCTCTTGTAGCAAATTCTGATACGAAGTCGTAAGGTGGATATGATGAGCCGCATTGTGGCAGGCGACCATCACGTCGCCCATACAGTGCTCTGTCATGTAGAAAGGATAGTGTTGTCAGTCGGGTTATACGACGACGAACATAACATACTTGTTGTTTTCATATATTTATTTATTTATTTTTTATTTAGATAGGTATACCAATAGTACACATATTGTAAAGTTATAAAATACAAGTCTTAAATTAGTTTTTGTATATGTGTTCCAATTACAGGTACACACAACATTTGTAATTACAACAACAAAACGTATATACCTAGGTGTATACAATTATTATAAACAAATATGTATAAAACTTAAACAGAAATTAACTTCTAAATGAAAACAGCCATAAATCTTCTTAGCAAACATAAGAGCTAAAACTATAACGTATTATATTAATTATACACATAAAAATTAAAATGTATTTATTAAACGAATGGTATAATATTGTTGTTTATAATTATATATATTTATTATTAAACTCTTTATTGTACACAATTTAATTAAATTAATGACAAAAAAAAACAAAAATAGGTTTTGTACCAATAAGCCCACCTTTTGTTATATTATGTTTTCATTGTTATGTTATCACCCGATAGTCTGAAGGTAAAATGTTCTGTGTTTCAGAAGGCACGTTAAGCCGTTGGCCCGGTTACTTTCTGATGTAAATATTGATTTGTGATACATTAACATTCTATCTATTATTTTAATCGGATTCTTTTGTTGACATTATGTTCTATTAGAATAATAATTATCTTTGATATTTTAAAACTGACGATCATATTTAAGTTACCTTTTTGTATAATATTGTAATTAAAATGTGTCAACTAAATATGAAATAAATCAATCTGAATCTGAATGTAATAAAATTAAAAATACTAATAAATGATTGAGTATTGAGTTATGATTCATAATCATTTGTTTGCAATAAAAATGGTATTACAGTGTGCAGTTTGTCAGCATTAAAAATTTGGTCTTCATTTTTAGTTATTTAAATTATAAAATGCAAATAGTAAAATAAAATAAAATTGATAATTTAAATGTCAATGTAATTATGAAATAATAATAAAATAAATCACTTAATAAATTATTATTAAAAAAAACAAACAATACATAAAAAAGAGAAACAAAAAAAAAAGAAAAAGAAAAACAATAACATGAAACATCCAACGATACATACGATCGTTGTAATAATCTATGCTGTTTCGTTTAAGGTTTCAACAAGTATACAGGGTGTTAGTGACATCGTAACGAATACTCAGAGGGATGATTCAGACCATGATTCTGAGTTAATATGAAGTGGAATTTTCCGTCGCAAAATTCATGTTATTTTTTTTTTAATTATTTTCAATTCCATACTTTTGCGACGAAAAATTCCACTTGATATCATCTCAGAATCATGGCCTCAATCACCCCTCAAAGTTTTTGTTACGATGTCACTAACACCCTGTATGTATTCGGTAAATCGCACAGGGTTCCTTTAGTAAACAAAAGATATTGGGTCTAATCAAGTTGGCCACCCCTGGTTTATAGGATGTCAATGGTTGGTAGACTGATTCGATACACATTAGAGGTGTTATTTGTGCTCACAGGACCACGTCCTGTGACGTGGTGGGCTAATTACCTATACGTGATGGGCTGGTAATAGGTATTATTATGCTGCTATGCAAGCACCGAGATAACATAGCATCAAGCTTGTATCCTCAAAGGGGTAGGCAGAGATATATAGTATATATACCCACACCACGCCAGCTATGTTATGTCATCATCATCATCACCAGCCCATTAACGTCCCCACTGCTGGGGCACGGGCCTTCCCTATGGATGGAAGGGAGATCGGGCATTAAACCATCACGCGGGCCCAGTGCGGATTGATGGTTATTAACGACTGCTAATGCAGCCGGGACCAACGCAACGGCTTAACGTTATGTTATGTAATGCAACCTTAATTCATTTTTCTTTTGTTGTTGTAATTTTTAATCTTATTATTTTTTCTGTACGGATTCTGTCGTGTGTAAATGTAATGTACTTTTCTGTGTGTGGCGTCAAAAATAATAAATGCCACCCGATGTTTTTTATGCCGACATTATGCATTATGTCATTGTTTTTTTTTTCTAAACACGCGTGAGTGCTATGAAAACAAAAATCATTCGACTTCACGTTTGGATCTTATATGATTATCATGCACTCAGCGAGCAACTCCACATACTTACCCGATAAATGTTTTCGGAGGTAGTTATGTGACATGGTCGGAGGGTCAGACAGGCAGTCGCTTCTGTAAAAAACTGGCCGCTCAAATCGTTAGCAAGATGATGACTTCACTAGTAAACGCATTGTTTAATATGTTATTTTACATCCACCCTGGCATCGAGGAGTATATATAAATGAAATGACTTTTGCATTAACTTATGAATATGAATACAACCCACGTCACGTTACAGTGTGTGAGCACCCGAGCAAATCGGTATCACCGTATTCATGTTTTGTTTCCCGGCACATCTCTTCACAAAAGGTACAAAAGGTATCGCGAGACACACTGCTATGAGCATTGGCAAGCATTTTTCAATATAATATATTTTTTTAACAAAGAGAAAATTTAAATCGAAAAAATTAAAGGAGGAAGGGGGGTGGAGCAAATGGAATTCTATAGTCTCTGCTTACTCCGGTGGGAAATAGGCGTGAGTTTATGTATGTTAAAGGAGGGAGACCCGTTGGTGTAATGGTTAACACACTCGTCCCGGCTTGACAAGAGCTGCGGGTTCAAGTCCCGTCCAAGTCAGAATTTTTTGAATTTAAATTTTCTCTATGTGAAAAATTTATTAGACAAAAATCGTTTTATATATTTTTTTAAAAAAGGAGGAGGTTCTCAATTCGACCGTATATATTTTCATAAATATTTAATATTTTTTAATTAACCAATTGAAAATACGTACTTATTACTTTGTGCGAAGTAAATGTATTTATTGCTTTTTAGTTTTGCGTTTGAAGCCGGTTTTTTTTTATCACCTAATCGGTACTTAATACCAGTAGAGAAGAACTTTTAATATGATTATGAAGTATTTTACAACGTATCACTAATATCAGATAGAAGACAAGTACAATAATCGATTGTAGTTATTTTTATACAGAGTGACTTCGCTGATACAATAACTATAACCATTATAGAAGAAAGCTCGGTGAGGTGTGGCTATTTAGTTCATCTTGCTCACAGTTCTTCAATGTCAAAACTAACTCATCGACGCAAGTCTACTAGTTTTGCGTATTATATGCTCGCCATCTGCTACGTCCGTGTGTCCCGGCCAACTGACTTGTTACATTAAAGAGATGAAAGTGCCGCTTCCGGGTGCGTTGCGATTTGGATCACTTTGTTAGCGAGTTAATATAGCCCGGGGCGAGGTGCTGGCAGAAGGTAGGGGGAGGAGGAGGCCAGGTGTAAATATTTACTGGGAAGAAGACAACTACTGATTTTTAAGGCGTCATAGCCGAAAGGTGGGGTGGTATTGGGCTCTGAACAACTGGATTCGAATTCAGTTTCGAGTTTATTATGGTATCATACCTACTATATGTGAAGGAAAACATAAAGAAACCCACATACCCTTGTTTTTTCGAATGTATGTACCTCACCACCTAAGTGCGAGCGAGACAGACAGTCTGCCCGCTCCCCTCTTACTCCTTAGCGACTTACGGCCATTTAGACTAAACTAAGACCCAGAGGGGGTGAGGTAAACGTAGCTCGGCGCCCGATCCGAATGTTGTAGGCTATATTGGTAGATTGGACTGGTAGTATTGCTGAATACCAGATACGTCAAATGTGCCTGTTAGGTTAGCGGGTTCTGGAAACG